>NC_137838.1:68932500-69237500 GCF_948465745.1 Chenopodium album | reverse complement strand
GCTTCGGGCGGTTCCTATTTCAGGGTTGGGTCAGACGATGAACGCCAAGACTTATCGCTGTGTGTTGTCCTATCGGTTGGGTGTTCCATTGTTCTCTATCTCGACGTTGTGCTCTGCTTGTTCGAGGGTTTTTTCTGGAGATATTTTCGGTGATCACGCGGTGTCTTGTGCTGGTATTGTGGGTATTAAACATCGGCATAATGTTGTTCGGGATACCCTTGTTGATGTTTGCTATCGTTCTGGGATTTCAGCGAGAAAAGAGGTTGACATTGGGTTAGCCGGAGGGAACGACGAGGCCCTCAGACCCGCGGATGTGTTACTTTATTCATGGGATCGTGGTCGCGATGTCTGTGTTGATTTGACAGGGTCTTCTCCTTTGACACAATCAGGGCTATCTGACTTCATTCCTGGGCGGGTTGTGGCTGATGCAGCTCATCGGAAGCGGGTTAAGTATGAAGCTCAATGTCAGGCGATTGGATATGGTTTCATTCCCTTCTCCTTTTCTTCGCTTGGGAATTAGAGAAAGAGGTTGTTGCGTTACTGAAACGGATTCAGAGGTTCTCGACAACGCAAGACATTGGGGCTCGTGCTGCAGCTCATATCTTCACTAGGGTAGGATTTGCAATAGCTAGAGGAGTGGGGGCCCAGATTGTATCTCGGCTTCCCACTAATTTATTGTAGGTTGTATGACTTTTGTTTTTGAGATAATAATAATAATAATAATAATAATAATAATAATAATAATAATAATAATAATAATAATAATAATAATAATAATAATAATAATAATAATAATAATAATAATAATAATAATAATAATAATAATAATAATAATAATCAATAATTAATAATAATAATATTATTATTATTATTATTAATATTAATAATAATATGTACATTTGTAAATACACATATGTATAGTAATAAATAATCAATAAATAATCAAAGATCACTAATCCGTAGTTAAAAATCACTAATTAATAAGTTCAGTTCAGTTCAGTTCAGTCCAGTTCAGCTGAGTTCAGTCAATCGTAACAGGCCCTAAGTCTATTACACATATCAAACAAAAATGTTACAGAGTACTTGTTATTAGCCTAATTATAAATCAATGTACGAGTATTGTTTATTTCTACTGATCCCGTCATCCCTTATTTTTTGGCCCGATAAGCCCATAAAGGTGAAGTAAAGGTAATCTAATACGAAGTATTGTAATTTAAGACAAGATTTGGTTCCTACAACTAAAAATGGTATGGAGCAAATTTAAGGGACGAATTGG
Organism: Chenopodium album; assembly: GCF_948465745.1. Classification (NCBI taxonomy): domain Eukaryota; kingdom Viridiplantae; phylum Streptophyta; class Magnoliopsida; order Caryophyllales; family Amaranthaceae; genus Chenopodium; species Chenopodium album. The sequence goes on along the minus strand of NC_137838.1, from coordinate 69,236,224 downwards.
GGAAAAATATGAAGGGAAAGAGGGAGTACATGCCTCAATTTTTAAATTAGTGTTTCATTTTAACTTTGGAAAATTGTAAACTAATAATCACACCTTTGCCACTTCTGCTCAAAACAATCTCACATTTTCGAATTTCCAAAATAACCCCACCTTTGACCCTCATCTTCTTAAATCAAGCCTTATGAGTTATGACCCACAACTTATTCAACATGTTAACTTTTTTTTTTTTCAATCTCTCATCTTCAACCTTAGCTTCCCACCATAACCACCACCACCCTTCCATAAGAACTACCACATCACCACCTAACCCCACCACCTTCTTTCTCTCTCCTAACCCCGACCACCCCATCCAACCATAAAACCCCCTAACATGATGTGAATTATTGATCCGAAAATCAACAAAACACAAGGGATATGTTTAAGTCTAATTCTATACAGGAAATCCACCAAGAATTAAACAAAAACTAAGATTAATCAATTAAGAATCCACCTAATTAATCAATCCAAACGAATGTTTTAACTAAAACAAGCAAAACAGCAATTGATCGCAATCAACCAAAACTCAAGTATGCAACTTAAGAAATAAATCTGAATATTAATCTATGTATATTTATTTGTGTGTTTACAGCCCTATTTATAAGACTTAGTTTACCTAGGAAGATTAGGACAAGTCCCTAATTCAATCCTAATTAAACTAGAATTCTAACTTGCTTGAAGAGCAAGCACCTTGGCGCACAAGCATACACCAAACTGATTTATTTTGCTAACTAACTGATTTTTAAAGCAACTAAATAAATAAATAAAAATTAAAGAATTAAATAAAGATTAAAGATCCTAATGCTTGAACCAAGAAAAACCCTTTCAAGTGAAAGGTAAAAACTTGTAAGCAAAATTCTAAGTAAAGAAAATTCAAGAAAGTTCAAGAAAGTGAACTAGACTCCAAGAAAAGCCACTAAGCAAACCGTGGCTTTGCTTTGATATCCAAGAAAGTGTCCATGCAATGCTTGGCTTGAATCAATGTTTAGGGACAAGTTATCTTGATGCATGATAAGCAAATCTTCGAAGTTCTCCATGCTTAGACTTGCATCATCCTCCTCTTCTTCGAAAGAATTTGTCCTCAAATCTCGAAGTTCTTCATCAGGAATATACTTAGCCAAATCGCCAACATTGAATGTAGCACTAACTCCATATTCTCCCGGAAGTTCTAACTTATAAGCATTGTCATTGATCTTCTCAATAATCTTGAAAGGACCTTCACTTCTAGGCATCAACTTATTCTTGCGTTTTCCTGGAAATCTTTCCTTTCTCAAATGTAACCATACCAAGTCTCCAACATTGTAACCTTGTTGCTTTCTATGCTTGTTTGCTCTAGCTTTGTACATGTCATTTACTTTCTCTATTCTTGTTCGAACTTGAGCATGTAATTTCAGCATACTCTTCAACTTAGACTCGGCATCTTTGTGAATTAACTCACCCTTAGGCAATGGAACAAGATCAATTGGAAGTTTCGGATTGACTCCATAAACTACCTCAAAGGGACTATGTTTGGTAGCATATGTAGGTGATCTATTATAAGCAAACTCCGCATGAGCTAACTTGATGTCCCAATCCTTTTGCGTCTTACTCACTAACCCACGCAAAAGCGCACCGAGAGTACGATTAGTAACCTCGGTTTGTCCATCAGTTTGTGGATGGTAAGATGTACTAAAGAGCAATTTAGTTCCCACAAGCTTCCATAGAGACTTCCAGAAGAAACTCATGAACTTTGTATCTCGATCACTCACAATAGTTTTTGGAATTCCATGCAATCTAACAATCTCTTTGAAGTATAATTCCGCCACTTTCATAGCATCATCCACTTTGTGACAAGGAACAAAATGAGCCATATTAGAGAACCTATCCACAACAACCATAATAGAGTCTTTCCCCCGTTGTGTTCTCGGCAATTCCACAATAAAATCCATAGAAATCAACTTTGAACCATGTAGTTCATCAAGTAGATCATCTAATCTTGGAATAGGAAATCGGTATTTGATAGTGATGTTATTCACACTCCTACTATCAATACACATGCGCCAACTCCCATCTTTCTTTGGGACAAGTAAAGTAGGCACGGCACAAGGGCTCATACTTTCCCTCACGTATCCTCTAGTCATAAGCTCTTCAATTTGCCTTTGCATCTCCTTTGTTTCTTCCGGATTACTTCTATAGGCTGCCTTATTAGGTAAGGGTGCTCCCGGAATCAAGTCAATTTGATGCTCTATCCCACGAATAGGAGGTAGTCCCGGAGGTAATTCCTTAGGAAAGACATCCTTGAATTCTTCTAAAACAGATTCCAATTCATACGGCCTCTTTGCTTGTTTATCTTGATCAATTCGAATCTCATTAGAAACAAGTATATATACCACATTGTTGCTGCAAATCTCTTTTTCTAATTCCCTCTCACTAATCAAATAAGAATTCTTCGAATTAGAGGTAACATTAGAAGACTTGTTGCTTATCAAAGGTTTTAAAGCAACCGGTCTCTCTTTTTCTCCTTTTCTCACAACATACACATTAGTCCTTCCATCAAACTTCACAAATCTATCATATTGCCAAGGACGGCCTAATAGTATATGACAAGCATCCATAGGACAAACATCACACAAAACTTTATCATGAAATTTACCAATTGAAAAGGAGATTAAGGCTTGTTTAGTTACCTTAACATCACTCGAATTATTAAGCCAATGAAGCTTATAAGGGCTTGGATGTTCAGTAGTTGGCCACTTCAATTTGTCTACCAAAGTAGTAGATACCACATTAGTGCAACTCCCCGTGTCTATGATCATGTCACACAACCTATCTTCTACCTTGCACCTTGTAAGAAAGATTTTCTCCCTTTGATTGTTTTCCATAGGTACGGTTTTAGAGTGTAGCGCCCTTCTTAGAACCAAACTTTGACCATGAGTCTCGGGATCAATTTCGTCAACATGCCCCTCCTCTTCTTCAAAGTTTTCCTCTTCGTTCTTTTCTTCATAGTCACTACCCTGCTCACACTTAGCTTGTTCTTGTTCCCACTCTTGAGCAGTCATTACTCTTTTTGATGGACAATTAGTTGCAATGTGACCAACACTACCACACTTGAAGCACTTCCTATCTTCAACAAGCTTTTTAGGAGCTTCAAATTTTGATTTAGTCTCCTTGTAGTTCGAACTAGAACCACTTTTCTCCAAGCTGTTCTTCTCAAAAGGTTTAGTGAAACCCTTTACAAAGGACTTAGTGTACGTCCCTTTCTTCCCCTTTATCTGTTTTTCAACTTTCAAAGCTACCTTGCAAACATCCTCAAAGGACCAATATTGTTGCAATTCAACTTTTTCAGCAATATTATCATTCAACCCCGAAATAAATCTAGCAATCTTATGCTCAACAATCTCTTCTAAGCCACATAGCATGCATAACTTTTCAAATTCACCAATATAATTCTCAACAGTCATAGAATTTTGTTTAAAAAGTTGCATCTTAAGATAAACATCTTGAATATAATCACTAGGTACGAACCTTTTTTTCATGTGCTTCTTGAGTTGTTCCCAAGTTGAGATTCTTGCACGCCCCTCCTTATGCCTCTTCTTCTTTAGATTATCATACCAAAGACTAGCATAACCGGTCAGTTTCAATTCAGCCAATTTGCATCTTTTCCTTTCATCATACTCCTTGTAATCAAATAGTGTCTCGGCCCTTCTAATCCACTCAAGGTATTTTTCAGGTTCATTCATACTCCCATTGAATTCGGGAAGATCTAATCTAAGGTTCCTATCATCATCCTTTGGCCGATCTCTCCTCCTAGGCCTTGGTGATTCATCACTTGAGGAATAATTATTTCGTGGCCTCCTTGGGTTCCTCCTTGGTTGTTCTTCCTCACTTGAACCAGAATTAGGGTTAGAATTCCCTTTCCTTGAAGAATCTCTAGCACGAGTATCAAGCCTTTTTAATATCTCATCCATCCTTGCTGCCAACTCGTCAATTCGCCTATTTCTTCTAAGATTTTGAGCTTGTTCTAAGGTTAATCCCCTTGGAACTTGTGGGACCTCCTCGTCACTCATGATTCCTACACAAACCAAGTCAGTTTATGCAAAAATCTTGATTAAAAGATCGAATCTTGAAGGAAAACTAGGCAACACAAAAACCGGACTCCCATCCGCAAATCAGTGCACAAACACCAAAAGTTTGAGGCTGTGTAGAACGCGTTACTCAATTAAAAATTATGAAATTTTACATGGTGATAGCTGGACGTTTTTAGAGTTCAATGCAAAAAGAATCACGCAAAAATTCCACGCCAATTGTTCCCAGTTTAATTTTTTCCGAAGTTGCGCAAACCTGCTCTGATACCAAAGATGATGTGAATTATTGATCCGAAAATCAACAAAACACAAGGGATATGTTTAAGTCTAATTCTATACAGGAAATCCACCAAGAATTAAACAAAAACTAAGATTAATCAATTAAGAATCCACCTAATTAATCAATCCAAACGAATGTTTTAACTAAAACAAGCAAAACAGCAATTGATCGCAATCAACCAAAACTCAAGTATGCAACTTAAGAAATAAATCTGAATATTAATCTATGTATATTTATTTGTGTGTTTACAGCCCTATTTATAAGACTTAGTTTACCTAGGAAGATTAGGACAAGTCCCTAATTCAATCCTAATTAAACTAGAATTCTAACTTGCTTGAAGAGCAAGCACCTTGGCGCACAAGCATACACCAAACTGATTTATTTTGCTAACTAACTGATTTTTAAAGCAACTAAATAAATAAATAAAAATTAAAGAATTAAATAAAGATTAAAGATCCTAATGCTTGAACCAAGGAAAACCCTTTCAAGTGAAAGGTAAAAACTTGTAAGCAAAATTCTAAGTAAAGAAAATTCAAGAAAGTTCAAGAAAGTGAACTAGACTCCAAGAAAAGCCACTAAGCAAACCGTGGCTTTGCTTTGATATCCAAGAAAGTGTCCATGCAATGCTTGGCTTGAATCAATGTTTAGGGACAAGTTATCTTGATGCATGATAAGCAAATCTTCGAAGTTCTCCATGCTTAGACTTGCATCATAACACCAACCACCCCGGCCACCACGAAATTGAAACCCGCTGCGACATCCACCGCCCAGAAATTCGCCACTTAGAAATCCACATTCTATAAATCGAACGCCCAGAAATCCAGTGGTCGATTTCAATGGAAATTAAAACCGCACCATCACTGAAATCAACCGTTACAGGGCTTCTTTGGTCGATTTCGGCCGTTTTGTGGTGAGGGTATGGGTGCTTGAAGGGATTAGGCCGGTGGTTTGGTGGAGCTCGTGCTGCGGCAAGAGGAGCTTCGGCAGGGGAGGTGGTCGAAGGGGTTTTTTATTTTTAATTATCCTTTTTTAATAAAAAAAATTTTAAAAAAGAAAGCCAATATAAGAAGGTGACACGTGTTAAGTCACCATCTTAAACAGGTCACTAATTTGACAAACCGGTAAAAGGCTCATTTTGAGAAGATGGGGATCAAAGGTGGGATTATTTTGGTAATTCGAAAAGGTGGGATTGTTTTGAGCAGAAGTTGCAAATGTGGGATTATTAGTTTACAATTTTCCTTTAACTTTTGTACTGTTCACATTTGAACTAATTTTTATGTTTTATACGGAGTACATAAGAATATATATAGTTATGTGTGTAATTGATAAATTCGCATTAATGTTTTATAATTTACACTTATTGCTAATAATAGAAGTTATTGGTTAAAGTAACCCATTGTTCCTAATTTACCCACTTATTTCTTAGAGTATCTTTTTGTTTGAGCAATTGAAAGACATTAACAAAGAATTTTTCATTTTACACTAAACGTACATTTCAATAATCATAAGAAGAAGAAAAAATCAAAATAAATACAATTTAAAATTAAACACAATTAAACTCGGTTTCAATTTTTTCTGTCTAATAAATTTATAACCTATTAACACAGTAAACATAAATTCAACACAAAATAGAGTATATCAAACACAATTCAATTATAATTAGGGATGACAGGTGGGTATTAAAATGCGGGTCTTGTACCGCACCCGCCCTAGTTGGAGTGGGTATGGGTCATACAATAATTTAGATGGCAAAATGATATATTTATAAAATAAATGTTGTTAGGTTGGCGGGTAAAAAACGGGTGGTGGTCTACTGGATATCCTCATGGATGGTGGATCTAGGTTTCTACCCACTTAGGCGGGTGTGGATGTTAAAATTTTACCTGCCGCTGGTAGCGAATAGGTGGCGGGTATAAAAAATTTTGGCGGATGCAAGTATAGGGGAGGCGGTACCCGCACCACCCAATTACCATCCCTAATTATTATATAAGAAATCACTTTCATAATAGTATTTATTAGTAATCGCAAACTATTACCAAAATTTCTCATATTTACAAAGCAAAATGTAGTGCACCCATTCACCTATGTGCACTGTACCAAAATTTCTCATATTTACAAAGCAAAATATAGTTGGTCATTAACCTATGTGCACTGTACTTTGCTTTGCTTTGCTTTTGTAATAATGTACTACCTGCGCCAAATATTATGTGCAACTTGGGGTATTAATGTATTATTTGTGAGATATAAATATTTCAAAGTTGCACATAATATTTAACGGATGTAGTAAATGGAGTTTTATTGCAATTTTTTTAAGACGACGATTACTTAAAAGGGTGGCTCGGGATGGTGTCCAGCAATTGGGGAATACGGGGAACAAGGGTGGCTCGGAGAAGCTTCCTTTGCCTTGCCCATTCAGCGCTACAAGTGAAGATGAATGCTTGTCTCGCGGGGCTACAATGGGTTGTCACAAGGTCAATTCGTGCGGTTACTATTATATAGACTCTATTGTGCCTTAGTGCTGGATATATCCGTTTCTTGGACAATTGCTCGTATACGTCGCATCAGCAACAGTTTTAATTGGTGCAGCGTTCATAAGGCAAACTGTATTTGACCTCCTTTAATTTTGTTGTGTAGTTTGTTCTGTTTAAACTTTTGTGAATTAAGCTTATGTAAAAGAAAAAAAAGATTACTTAAAAGTAATAAAAGGATTATTGGGAGTAGTATCACCTTAAATTAAACAAATGGAAAAAGTGTGCACAAAACGTGTTAGACTTCAACCAGATACGTAAAACCAATGCAACTTTAAAGGGATGGTATAGACTTAAAACTATACATGACATGTTAAACCTTCTACTATATTGAAAAAAAAAAAAATAAGTATACAACAAATAAATTTCATACTTAAATTAGAGATATTCCATACTAGCCCGGTCCAAAATAATTTAACTATTTGCCCGATTCAAAACTTGATCTTCACTTAACTTGGCTTTACTCAAATTCCAATGAGCTTGAAATAATCTAACAAATGACCCAATTTGACACATCTATAGCTATCACAATTAATCCTAATAATACCAATTGGTTGTTGGTGTAGTGGTGATTGGGACTACACTTGGTAGGGAGGACTCGTGTTCGATCCCCCGCAACAACAATCGGGAGGGGACTGGAACTTAACCACCCAGAACTGATCCCCGAATCCGGATTAGCCCAAAGGGTGAACCGGGTGGAACACCAAAAAAAAAAAAAAACAATTAATCCTAATAATCCAAAATTACTCCCCAAATTTCACCAAGGCCATCATATCCCCTTCCTTAATCTCATCTGATTTTCTCTCTACTCCTTCTATAACCTTAATCCCTTTATTACCAATCCAAACTCCACCTTTCAGATCATTTAACACCTTTTCAAGCCGCGCATTATCATAGCGCAACATTTCTAACTGCTGCTTCAAAGCTAAGCACATCTCCGCCAGGGCAACATTACTAACTCCACTCCCATATTCTCTCACCTTCTTATCCTCATTTTCCACTTGTTCAATCCCGATCTTGTTAAGCACAATTGGAATCCCACGTTGTGACATCTTAGCCGTTGGATTCTTCACCAAAGCTTGAATACCTTCGGATATCTTAACTCCCCATTGAAGCTTCAATACGACGCCGTTTTTGATTTGAAATACCGTCTTTGCCCCTAATTCCATCCCATTAACAGCACTCTCCACCTTCGACTTCAAGGGTAATTTAGTAGTTTTACACCCATCATTTCCATAATCACCATTATCCGAATCAATCATCTCGACTGACTTATCATCCGTCTTGAAAACGACGTCGTTGCGCTTGAATAAATTGAAAGGAGACAACAATGAAGAACACTGAGATTTCTTAATCGAGAAATCACCAAAATGAGGATTAAAACTGAGGAAGATTCTAGGATTCGACGTCAATGAGGCGAAATTGAATTCAGCAGTCATAGTAATGGGGGCGTCAATTCCAAAATGCTCAAATCCAGTTTTAACGAGGAGAGAGAAGGGGTTAAACGCATCGTTTGGACGATACGAAAGGCGAAACGATGGGCCGGAGTCGAAGACGACTCCTAGGCCTAATGAAAGTTCCTTGGAATTTCCAGCTGAAAGAGATTATTGGAAGGGTAAGCCTAGGAAATTGAGTGGTATTTTAGCTTTGAAGAGTGGGTTTTGCTCTTCTCTGAATCTTAGTGAAGCCTTCATCTTCTAGTGGAGTAATCTTTCTACTTGAATGATTCGTTTCTAAAGTGATCTCTGATTTATAGTTAGTATAATAATAAGAGTAGTAAGTGAGATTAGTTGTAATCAAAGACTTTTTGAAATTAATTAAAATTGTTAGCGAAGATTCCGGGTATTTAAAAAATTGTCTAGGTTTTGTTTAAGATTGTGACATTGTGAGATGGGAGTGACAGTATTATAATTTGAGAAGTTTATTATTGGCTTGTTCGGAGTATTGCTGAATGGAGTGGCGCGTAAACTATATTTAAATTATGGCGGGAGCAATACGGAGTATATGCTTGGTAATACTTTAGGACTTTAGGAGTGTTGACTGTTCTGATAAGATACTAATATCGATCGAATTCGGCGATGTTATGGTGGTTGCTGCGACGGTACTACTTGTGGTGGATTGTGAGGTTGAAGGTTCAGCAATAGCTGGTGAGTTATGTAACTATGTAAGAGAACTAAAGGAGGACAGGAGGTTGAATTGGACTACTTTCTGTCTCCACTAGTGGTTACTGGTTAGGTATGAAGTTTAATCCGGAGTTAATTTGATTGGTGAAATGGAAATTGTGTTTTATATCAATCTATCCCTCTGATTAAGGAAGTACACAAGGAAGAGATTTGATATCATATGACACAATTTCAAATAGGAGTACAAGACTATGGGGTCTTGTATTAAAATTTAAAAACCAAAATACAAAAAAAGAAAATACATTATACACATAGTATCTTGAATACTTGAGTTAGTTGACTAAGCTCATTGCTCATTGCTCATTGCTCATTGCTCATTGCTCATTTGCTCTTATTAATATATATATATACTCTCTCCGTTTTTAAATACTTGCTCCACTTTTCATTTGCAGCCGTTCTTAAATATTTGCTCTATTTTTTTATTTGGAAAGCTTTTACAATATTTAATTTATTTCTCTCATCTAGTGGACCCAATATATATTCTCTCTTTCTATTTTCTCCACTACTTTTGCTTTCTATAATTTTTTTATTCTTCTACCAACTTCACTACCTCTATATTTTATTACTTTCTCTAATTTCTCCTAAAACTCCGCACATGGAGAAATGGAGCAAGTATTTAAAAACGGAGGGAGTATTTTTTTTTTTGACAAACTTTTAAATAAATTAAATGTCTAATAAAGTTATCCTTAAAATAAGCAAAAGTTGCCCTGATATGAATTAAAGTTACTCTGACATAAATAAAAATTACGAAACATTTATGCTTTATTTATAAAAGTTACCCAAAAAATTATAAATTGACTTTAAATTTGATAAAAAAAAAAGTGACCTCAATGTACAGTAAATTACTGTGCAACGGATGTACTTCCTCCGTTCTTTTATTATTACACCACTTGTCTTTTTAGGAAGTTTCACAAATATTGCACCATTTCCTTTTTAGGAAAAAAATTCTTTGTGTTCACATTACAAATACCAAACATACCATTGTTTTTTCACACTTTTTAATTTATCAATATGTCACATGGACAATTTTGTATTTTTACCTTTCTCTCTATTACTTTTTTCAACTACCAAAATATTTGTACCCAACCCCTATGGTGCAATAATAAAAAAAAACGGAGGAAGTATACAAAAGTTATTTACGGAGTATTTATTTTCATTAAAAATGCTTTGAAAGAGGAAAAGGAGAAGTTTTGACAAACTGCTAGTCTGCTACGAGATGAGGAAGAAGACTTCACTCTAAAGTACCAACTACCAACCATAAGTATGTGTAACAGCCTAACAGGTACTAAAAATTGAGTCATGAGATTAAGAACCATATGTACGTAGTATGTGTTATTACAGAAATATAATACTGGGCAAACAGAATTAATGGGAATAATACTATCTTTTAATCTTTAGATTAATAACAGAATAGAAAATGAGAGCATAAAACATGCTACCCCTTGAACCAAAAACACTGAACCAACCTAAAACTTTACATTATTACATTCCATTTTGAATCATATACTATAATATGATTAATACCCCAAATAATCCTAATTAACAGAATTATAAACTAATTTGCAACGCTGACATCACCTTCCTTAATCTCACTTAATTTTCTCTCTCCTCCTTCCTTAACCTTAAACCCTTTATTCCCAAACTCAACCTTCAAATCATCCAACGCCTTCCCCAACACCGCATTCTCAGAACGCAGCGTTTCAAGCTGCCGTTTCACAGTAAAGCATGTCTCCGCCAGCTCAGCACCACTACACGGGCCCAGGCCCACCACTTCATTTGGGCCCACCTTCTTATCCTCCTTTGCCACGTGTTCAATCCCAATCTTATTCAGCACCAATTGCGGGATCCCACGTGGCGACATCTTAGCCGTTGGATTCTTCATCAGAGATTTGAATCCTTCGGGTATCTTTACCCCCCACCGGAGCTTCAATACGGCGCCGCTTCTGATTGGAAGTACCGTTTTTGCCCCTAACTCCATCCCATCAACGGCTCTCTCAACCGATGATTTCAAGGGTAATGTCGTAATTTTACTCCCTGAATTTGGATGCTTCACCGAGAAATAATCCCCTGTATCCGCATCTACAATCGGCTTCTCAACCATCTCCAATGAATTATCTTCCGCCTCAAAAACGGTGTCGTTTCGGTTGATCGAATTGAACGGAGATAACGACAACGAAGAAGTATGCGATTTTTTGATCGAGAAATCGCCGAAATGAGGCTTAAAATGGAGGAAAAATCTAGGGTTTGACGCCGATGAATTAGCTAGGAAATTGAATTCGGCAGTCATAGTCATTGGAGCTTCAATTGGAGACCCAAAATGCCCAATTCCAGTTTTAACGAGGAGAGAAAAAGGGTTAAACGCATCGTTTGGACGATACGAGAGGCGAAACGATGGGCCGGAATCGAAGAAGGTTCCTAAACCTAATGAAAGCTCCTTTGAATCTCCAGCTGAAAGTGATGATTGAAAGGGTAATCCTAAAATGTTGAGGGGTATTTTTGCTTTGAATAGGGGTTTTTGCTCTTCTCTGAATTTTAGTGAAGCCTTCATTTTTTTGTTTTTCTGGGTTTTTTGTGAGAGAGAAAATGATATGAAGGTGGGTTTTTCAAGGGATTTTTTTGATTAATTTATAATAAGAGAGATTTTTGAAATGAATTAGGGAATTATTGATGCGTTATGTTGTTTTTTTTGTAAGGTTAGCGGAGTTTCCGGGGTTTTAAAAATTGTCTGGATTTGGTTTGCGATGGTGAGGTGAGTGGGACTGGGGAGTGTCTGTTTGTAATTCAAATTTTAAATATCAGTATTGAGTAAATTCAGAAGTGGATCCACGTTTTTTAGGTTTGTGTTTGAAATTTTTGTCACATGTGAGATGCAGACGCTATATTTATTTTACATGATCATATTTAAAAAAAAAAAGAAAATTTGATTCTATTAATTCCACCTTTGACCGGTTTACTGTTAATAATCCCACCTTTAAATTATTATTTAATAATCCCACCTTTATATGAGTTCTTCGCCCCTTATTACCGGTAACCTGAACTTTGGGTTAACTTTTTTTTTAAAAAAAAATAAAATTTGAGTGACACATGTCACTAAATAATTGGTCAAAAAACATTGGTATTAAAAAAAAATGCCTAATTTTTTTTAAAAAAACCCAACCATCACCAACGACCACCCTAGCCCCAACCTCCGACATCCTCTCCTCCACTGCCGAATCCTCATCTCCACCGCCGAACCCCCATCTCCACCGCCTTACCCCCATATACACTGCCGAAACCTCCATTTCCACCCTTAACTAACAAAAACCGACTCGATTCTAACCCCCAAACCCACGAAAACTATCTAAATTTATTCAATGAATTAAAAAAAAAAAAATCAATGAATCAATTTCAAGGGATGGCTTGAGGTTGAATTTGGGTAAGCTTTCAGGGTTTTGCGGTGGTTGTTAGCGGTTAGAAAGGGTTTTAGGTGGTTAAGGGGGTTTCGGTGGCTGGGTGGGGTTAATAGGATGGTGGTTATGGTTGTTTTGGGGGTGGTATTCGAGGGGTGCTTTTGGTCGGCGTGGGTGAATTCGGTAATGGGGAGTTCCGGGCGGCCGTTTTCGGTGGTTTATGGTGGCGGCCGACCGGTTTAAGGTGGGGCTAGGGTATGGTTAGGGGTTCACGGTGGGGGTGGGTGGGGATGATTGGTGGGTCTAGTTTTTTTTTTTTTTTTTTTTTTTTTTTCAGTTTTGTTTTTTTTATTTTTTCAGTTTTTTTTTAAATTTCTTTTTTAAAATTTTCAACCAATTAAAAAAAAACACATGGCCTTTTAACCTATCAAACCGGTCACCAACAGGTTAAGGACCAATAAAAGAAAATCCCTTATAAAGGTGGGATTATTAAATAATAATCTAAAGGTGGGATTATTAATAGCGAACCGGCCAAAGGTGGGATTATTAGAATCAATTTTTCCTAAAAAAAAAAAAAGTTGATTTGGTTTGGTGATTTTGGTCTGTTTAGATTTTATAAAGTTGACTAAAATTTAATCTAATTTGTACGCTAATTGTTAGCTAAAAAATTATTAAATGGGATACCATTAGATACATTAATATGTACTCCCTCCACTCAGTTTTAAAAACATGAAGAATTTCAATAAGGTTCTTCTTGCTAAACAAGCATGGTGAATATTGATGAATGAGAAATCCCTAATGGCGAGGGTTCTTAAAAGGATGTATTTTCCCCCATTAAAATTTATTTGATGCTAAAGTGTACCAAATTCGAGTTATACTTAGAAATCTATCTTGGGGGCTCGTGATTTGCTTGCGAAAGATGTTAGAAATTCAGTGGGAAATGGTTCAACCATTCACATTTGGAATGACCAATGGATTCCCAATGTAGCCTCCCTACCTTTAAACTGTCATTGACAAAGTTCGAATGATGGGGCACCAACTCTTGTTCACGATCTCTTATTGGACAACTCTTGGAATACCCAAGTTCTTGCTGCAACATTCTCTTCGGTTGAGATTAATGAAATCTGCAAATTTCATATCCCTATCTTTAATAGGATGTGGCATTACACTAAGGATGGGCAACGATGAGAAGTGCAATCAAATCAATATGAAGCAGAAAAATAACAAACCTACTACTTCTAAACCAAATTACAGTTCTGATTGGAAAGTAGTATGGGATGCGGATGTGCCTCCGAAGATCAAACATTTTTGCGTGCCATGCTATTAAAGGAGTTGTAGTAGCTTGTTAGTCTTCGGTGCAAAGAGGTATAAAAACTGATCCTGTTTGTCCTATGTGGTGATGAAATTGAAAGTGTTTTGCATATGTTGTTCTTTTGTAAGGATGCAAAGCTATAATGGTGTGTTTCACCATTTTAGGCTGGAGGTGGAGTGATATGAGGGGGGTTCTTTTGGGAGTGGTGTGTTGCTATTCGGAAGTGTCATAAGGATCAGACTTGGTGGAGTGTGTTTTGGTGCTTAATGTGGGGGATTTGGCTTTCGTAGAAATGCCTGGATTTTTGAGGGGCGGAAGAAGGATGTTAGTGAGGTTATCCACAAGCTTGTGGGGCTTGTTGGGGACTACGCATAGGCTCCATAATCTCTCAGCCTGCTCGCTTACTACTCGACCTCAATTGAACTTTAGTTGGAGTTTGTCTTCGCAAGGTGTAATAAATCTCAATACCGATGCTGCCACATTCAGGTCGGATGGCGTGAGGTTGGGGGGTGTTATGCGTGATGATTTAGGTAATGTTGTTGCCTTAACTTGTCTACCTTCACCTGATGGGTAAGTTTGATGCTCAGTGGCGATTCCAATATGGGTTCAGGTTCAGCTAAACCCATATTAGATCCAGGAAAAAAAATGGTTAGTTTTTTAACTAATAGAAATTAGTTAAATAAAATACAGTGTAAACATGTAATGTATTTTGGTCTATAGCCCATTGGTAGGAGCACATAAAGTTTTATCAAATGTCGCGGGTTCAAGACACTCAGCTTACCTTTTTTTCCCCTATTTCTTATTTGAAAATCACTGCTTCTCCATCTATCTCCTACACTCCATCTTGTTTGTATTTTGCAATTAACTAATTGTCTACCTGCCACATTAATCAGAATTAGGGTGAAATGATAATTTATACCTCGTATGTTGTCAATTCAAAGTTTGGGTTTTAAACTTTAAATATTTTATTGTAGAATTAGTGTAAATATGTTGACATTGGATTTACTATTTTAATTAAGTCATAATTATTAAAAACTTTAACCTAGAAATGCAGATTAAAACTTACGGATTAAGAGGAGAAGAATATTGGAAAAAGAGAAGATCGAACACCTTTAGTAATTTGAAACTGTAGCAGCGAAGTGGAAATCTTTAGAGTCGAAGTGAGAGATGAAGCGGAGGTCAGAGAATGAGAGAGAAGGGAAGGACTTGACGGCGGAACAGCAAGGGTCAGAGAAGAGAACGAGGGAAGGTTAGTGGTGGGAGGAGGAAGATGTGATGCGTGGTGCAGTGGTTGTTTTGGTGGACCTAAATGGATTGGAGATCATCGGTGAGTTCGTCGAGTGGTGGGATCCAACTCCATTGTGGTGGATGTTAGGGTTTTGGGTCGAGTGAGGGGCAGGGCTGATCCATGGAGGAGGAGAGGAGACATGGACGAATTAGGTAGTGATGAGAAGTTAGGAAAAAAATAGAGGAGAGTTGTGAAATTGGATCCTATGTTGTACTGTATGCGATACAAAGTATTAATATCTTATATCCACATAAAACGGTTAACCATATAAAACGGTTAACCATGAAAGTTAAGGCGTTTTATATTTGAAAGTTACATTTTTATAAAAGATTAAATTAATCAAATAGAGTTGTTAGGATGGACAAGCGTTCTATAATCTATATGATTTAACATATAGAACGTCTATATATCTATCCTAGGTGTTCTATGTAATTCTAGAGAACGCATATCCTACTTGACAGTTATATTAAGTGTTACTTATTCCACTTTTTGTGGTAGTGTTTATTGGCACCACTAATATTAGAGTCACTACAATTAAATATTAATTAGACCTGAAGGGTTTTATATCAATGAAAATGTTACTATGTTTAAATAAAGGTGATTACGTTAAATAAAAGTCAATGAGTTATAATAAAGGACATAAGAGATTAATATATATTCCAATGAAAATTTATTATAATGATCAATATGAATATTAAAGGTCACTATATTAAAATTAGAATTACTATGTTCAAATTAACGTCAGTGGCACATTCAAAACCTTTAAAGCAAACTTGCACAAATTTTTATTAAGGTTATTACTATGTTAAAATTAGGATCACTGATAGGTTGTCGTACACCTGTCAAAAATAAATTCCTAACAAAACCAACTAACAATGTAGTAGGGTAAGTAGGGTCGAATCCACAGAGACATGGTTATTCAATCTAGCTTTCAAGGTAGGGAGAAACTAAAATATGTCACAAAATTGGGATAGAAATTAAATATAGTCTAATTGAAATAAGAAATAAAACAATTAATAAAAAGACCTAAGGTTATGGTTCACCATGTCTATAGTTCTAAATCTATAAAATATCAATAACAATTCAATCAATCAATTCCATAGAGCAATTGCTAAGCCTATGGTCGGGTCTTAACGCTCACAATTCAACATATGTAATTCTGTCGCTAACATAATCAGAATTGCTAATTGTAGGTAAGCCTCTAAAAGTAAGATCTTTCGATTCAAACTCTTATTAACAATAATTAATCAAACAATTGACCAAGTTGCAAGATTAACAATAAAACACTATCAATTAGAGAAATCAATAATCAAAATATTAAAAATACCAATCAAGATTCATTATATAAACATGGATTCCCAAACCCTAGAAATAAACTACTCAAACATGAATGAAATAATTAAAACTAAATCTAATAAAGAAAGCATAATTAAAATAAAGAAATAAAATTACCTCCATGAATAAAATTAATAAACTCAAGAACTATAACACCACAATAATTCTCCCTTTTCCAAACCACTTACTTTAAATAAAAATAGAGGAGAGTCATTTTCATGTTACCGCCACGTGTTAAAAGGTTAAGGATTTATCAAAGTATTGCAGCGGATATCCAACTTAAATATTAAAATAATATAATTTAGAAACCCAATAAGTCAAAGCTTACAAATTGGAACCATAAAGGCCCTTATTTAAAACCAAACCAATAATCAAAGTCCCAAAACATAATTAAAGTAGTAAAACATAAATAAGTTCAACACAAAGAACGAATACTCTCAATCACACCAATCCCTTGACAATGCGTATGTCAAATCACCGAACTTCACATCATCAAGCTAACCTGTGCAATACTGCTCCCCAATAATACAAGTGTAATAATTGGATCAT
The DNA here is from genome assembly GCF_948465745.1 of Chenopodium album. Lineage (NCBI taxonomy): Eukaryota > Viridiplantae > Streptophyta > Magnoliopsida > Caryophyllales > Amaranthaceae > Chenopodium > Chenopodium album. The sequence goes on along the minus strand of NC_137838.1, from coordinate 69,219,260 downwards.
CACAGGGTCATTGAAAGGCGAAGGCCATGACCAAAAGAAAACACACAAAAGCACGCAATCAGCAAAGCTGAGTACATACAAGCTACAACGTACCAAACCTAGCATGCTCAACTAATTAAAGTAAATAAACATACAACACGAATTCATTAATCAAGACTCCACACTTAAACAATTCAATCGACTCAACATACTTGCTAATCAATTCCAAACACTTGACTCTTTATATTTAATTTAATTAATTTAGTTTAATTAATTTAATTTGGAGTAAGCAATAGACGAGGTTGTCCAATCCACCAAATCATTTTGGTCCCAAATGACAATTTAAAATAAAAGTTTAGCGCGATGCAAGAATGGGCGCGACTCCATCCTCACAAAGTTAGTCTAGGATCCCATCTAACTTTCATTATAAAATAAAATGTAAATAACAAAAGAAAAGAGGACATGTTGATCAAACAAGCCTCGGAAAGCCATGGGCTACCACCGTGTACCCCAACCCATAATTGTCAATACTCTAGAAGTGCACGCTTTCTAGAGTTTTATTGCTCATCCATGTTTTACTTTACGTGATTACAATTTTAATTAATAGCCGACTCAATCAAATAGACCATATATAAAAATCATACATCAATTTATTTTTAATATTATTTAGGACAATGGTGATCACATCACAAATTGACCTTTAATTTCATTAAACTTCTAAATTATCCAAATTGTCGAACATAGTCAACTCACCTAACCAATTCGGCGTAATCCACCTTTACTCAACATACTAACAAGTCATGATTGAGTAATAAAATAAATAACAACCTTATGGAATAATTAATAAATTCATTCCAATTTAACCATTCAATTCCAATCCTTTAATAATCCAAATGTGGTTAACAAACCAATCCAATAAAAATATGCTTGTATCAACATTCCATACTGTGGGGAAGATTTCAAGCATTAATCCCCTAGCTTGAACCCCACTGTGATCATACACTAAAGTACGGTGGCGTCCAAAAGGGAAGAAGATAGAGCAAAAGAGTCGCCAACAAGTTTTTTAGGAACTTGTAAACCGTTCACGAGGTGAAGGTTACACCCCTTAACGATCCAAGAGATCGTCAACTCCATAAGGTCTTGAACCAAATAGGGTTCGGGGATGAAGGTACAAATCCAACCTAAAAGAGATTGAACCTACCCTAATAATAGGTTTCTACTTTATTCAGATCGTATTCATGTGCGCTTTCTGACTAACATACAAGCAATAGGATTAACGCTAAACCTGTTTATCTATGTTGGTTGACTATTAATGCACAAATAAAACTATTATTGGCGATCACTTGAATTATAATCAAATTAACCTAAACAAGATTATTAATTATCTTATTAAGCGTGATTACAAGTATAGATTCTCTTTAAACATGTATAAAAGGCGCGATCAAGCACTAACAATGAATATCAAGCAACATAATAATAATCATCATAAACATAATAACAATTATAATCATAAAAATATTCATGTTAATAATAAAGCATAATAATAATAGCAAGATCCTAGAAATGATACTAAAAAGATTAATAACAAACCCTAACATGTCACTAAGAAATAAAAATCAAAGCTTTAACCCTAACATGATACTAACATCATAAATATTAGGAAGAACATAGGAAGCATCATACTTTTAATCATACTTGATATAAGCAAATCACCCTAAATATCATACTAAGAAAAGCATCCTAACATGATACTAGGAATCAAAATAACATCCTAAACATGATTTCTATATCATAATATCAATGCAAACAATTAAAGCACTTACTTGGATGCCTTGTACCTCTTTCTAATAACAAAATACATACGTTAGTAACTTCAAGGAAAATAATAAACAAAACAATTAAATTAAATAATTGAAATAGAGATTTGGGACCAAACCCTCAGAAATTAAACCTTTCACGTCTAGGGCGAAGACAACTTCGAATATGGTTAGGTGTATCTAGATCTAATGAATGCGGAATTTTGTATTTGAGAGAAGCTAATTTAGAAAAAGAGAGACAGAGAGTAATGAAATCTTGATGAGAGTTGGTATATTGTAGACGAATGAAAATTGGTGAAAATTGATGACTGTTGATGAATGAAAACGGAGTTTTTACGACGTTATTTATAAAGAAAATCAACCAAAAAAGATAAAATATCAAAACGGAGTTCTGGCGCACATAAAATTGAATTAGCGCCAACGCTGGCTATTGGCGCCAGACGCCAACATTAGCGCCAGGCGCCAAGCGTAGCGCCAGACGCTACAGCTGGCGTTTGGCGCTGATTCCGAAATTTACGCGTTTTCTTAAAATCAGATAGAAATTGCCGTACAGGAGGATAAAATCGTAGTTTTCCTCAAAAATGCTCTTTGATTTTAATTAAAACTCTGAAAAGTCAACAAAAGTCAATTTATCAATGCTAATTGAATTAGGAATGAAAAGAATCTTCTAGAAGAATCTAGAAGACTAAAACCATTCCTAATTGCATTAGGAATGATAAATCCATATTAGGCCCTCCCCTAGATCATTGGGCCGCATATAAGGCTCAAACCGGGCCCAGTTTAGTAATTTGGCCATAACTTCCTCAATATTTATCGGAATTGGGCTTATAATATATCGTTGGAAAGCTCTTGTCAAGCCCTATCCAACTACACCACTATTGGACCCATATCATGGACCAACCAAACTGGATTGACTGTTTTCTTAAAATAAGTTTTCAAAAACAGAGAGAAGAGAAAAGAAATTAAAACTATCCGCAACACTAGACTTTCCACACTTTCACTTCATTCGATTATGATTCAACGTGAAAGGTACTCATCACTAGATTCGGTTTTGGGGAGACACAAATGGGTGTCTACAGAAGCCCCCACTTTGACTGAGTCTGGAGAAACGCAAGTTTCGAAAACAAAAGTCAAAGTATCGATAGGGACGGAAAATGATTCAGAACGTTCTGCGATCCTAAACCACTCTTGTATCGCCGATACCTGCAAACTAGCGTTAGTTAAACAGATAAAAGAGTTAAGAAACGCGTATCTTGCACCGTCGAGCACACGTCTCTGAAGGTAACCGATTTGCAGCTGCATTACTATTGTTTTGATGACCTCCTGCCAAGAGAATGTCATCCCGCTTGAAAACCGCTACGCTTGTAACTGCTTCCAAAATAGAAGATTGCTTCGCTTGAAACTATCCTCTTCCGCTTTGATAATATTCCACGTCTAAGGGAACACTATCGAAGATTGCTTCACTTGAAACAATCCTCTTTCGCTTTATGACCATCCTCCACGTCTAAGGGAACATGGCCGAAGACAACTTCTCTTGAAATCACCTTCAATTTCTTTTTGACAACTCTCCACAATCTAGGGACCGCCATCTTGCTGTTTTGATGTTCACTCGTCTCTGAACAAAGAGCTTCTTTTTTTTTAATATGTTCACGCTCCTCTGAACAAAGAGCTTCTTTCTTTTTGGATATGTCCACGCGTCTCTGAACAATAGAGCTTCTTTATTATATTCTTTTTTAATATGAACTTCTGAATGATGTTTCCACGCGTCTCTGAACAAAGAGCTTGATAATAGGATGCCCACGCGTCTCTTGAGCAAAAGATCTTGAAGGAAATGTCCACGCGTCTCTGAACAAAAGAGCTTCGAATGCTATGTCCACGCGTCTCTGAACAAAAGATCTTGATTAATATGCCCACGCGTCTCTGGAGCAAAAGAGCTAAAAAGAAATGTCCACGCGTCTCTGAATAATAGAGCTTTGATAATATTCCCTCGCGTCTCTGGAGCAAAGAGCTTTGATGATATGTCCACGCGTCTCTGAACAAAAGAGCTTGAATGATATGCCCACGCGTCTCTGGAGCAAAAGAGCTTGAAAGAAGTGTTCACGCGTCTCTGAACAATAGAGCTTGAAAGAAATGTTCACGCGTCTCTGAACAATAGAGCTTGAATGTTTGTTGCGATAATATTCTGAAGAAAATTTCCGAAGACCAACGCTTGCCGATCTCTAAAGCTCGCTTGAACTTTGCTTCCGCTAAAACCAGTACGTCGGTGTCTCTGTGATGAGCCAATTCTTAGGCGCTTTAAGCTAAGTGAGACGATCTTTCATCAGGTCGGTCACTTATTGTGATTGTAATCAAACTGACTACTTAATCATGTCAAATTTCTTATAGGGGCTAACTGGCGCACCAAGGAACCCGAAATTGTTGTATGAGGTCGAAATCACCCTTCTAAGAGGCTTCGAGCTCTTTCGCTGCTGAAATATCTCTGGCGCCAAGAATTGACTCTGCCGCCAGATGCTGAGATCTACTGTACAAAAGGGGTTGTAACGTGGTTAGGCTAAAGGTTATAGAAGAAGGGGATAAAGGCTCAAGACCCTCAATAAGCCCCCAAGGTGTGCAACCTTGATTTTGAATATTTGTTTTTATGCTTGAGTTTCTACTCTTTTTTTTTTTAGCTTTTTCTTTTGCTTTAGCATTTATCTTATTTTTATAAGTGTGGGCAATCCCGATCATGCGGTCTATCACTCACTTGGCATTCATGTTTCTCAGGCACGGTACCGAGCACTCGACAGAGACGCAATCTAAGACGTGTTCATATCAAAGACATGTTTATGTCAATGACATTGGAACACTTGCCCTTTTGTACACTTGTATTTATTTTTTGATTTTGCTTATTTTTGCTATTTTAATCTTTTGAATTCACTCAAGCCTTTTTGAAATTGCATAAGTTACACACCATCTCATCCCAAGGCTAGGTAGATATGGGTTGAAAAAATGAAGGGTCTATCGTTAGACGAGGCTCAAAGTGGTTTACCAAAAAAGGATGTATAATTAAAGGGTGAAAGGAGATATGATGTGGCTACAAGAGGTGCCTCAAATCATTGGTATACCTTGTGCTTAGTTCGACATGGAATTTTTTTATTTTTTTTTTAATGCAATATAATGAAATGATCATATGCAAGAGAATAAATGCTCATTTTATTAAAAAGGGGAAAAGGAAAAAATTACAAAATTAATCTAAAGAAAAAGAAAAGGTGCCTATGCTAGACTTATTGGGGAAAGGGTAAATAAAGAAAAGGAAAAAAAGATGTCATGAAATCTCATCGTTGAAGCTCGCCTCTTGTCTTGTGTTGTTTGCTTTATCATCACTCGCTCTTCTTGTTAACTGGAGGTGTGGGAAGCTTGTTATTATCAATCAAATTTTGGATAGCCTCCTTTAGCTTCCAACAGCTCTCAGTAGCATGACCCCTACCTTGATGGTACTTGCAGCGCACATTTGGATTCCAACTAGGCACTCTCTTCTCAAGCGGGGGATCTTGAAGAGGTTCAATAGGAGTAATGAGTCCCTTGGCATGGAATCGATCGAAAGCATCATCATAGCTAATTCAAATAGGGGTAAAATCCCTTTTTTGTTGCTTTCTAAATCCTAAGATCTCATTAAGGTCGAAAGTACCAACACTGTTGCTAGAGTAGGTGTTTTCGGAAGGAGAAGGATAGTCGTTCTTCTTCCCTTTACAGCCACTGTTGTTATTGTTACTAATCATGGCCTTCTTTTCGCGCGGAGGAACATGAAGGAGATTTGAATCAATGAAGTCTTGAACACGATCCTTGAGGGCGAGACATTTTTCGGTAGTGTGACCGCGACCTCTATGGTACCGACAATAGGAATTTGGATCCTAATTGGGAAAACGTTTCTCAGATGGAGGGTCTTGACTGGGACCGATGGAGTGAATATGACCTTGATCATGAAGACAGTCAAAACCTTCATTGTAAGTCATTCCTATTGGTGTGTATTCTTCAATAGTCCGTTTTTCCCGTGGCTTAGGAGCATTGAGTTCTTCATTAAACCCTTGGCGAGGGTTTTGTTTGATGACCATTACCCGATTTGCTAGTCCTTCTACCACATTCAAGAGCATGGCAACAACATCTTGCAGTTTCCGAACGTCCTCTTTTAGACTTGACGAGTCTTCCCTGGTATTATCTAAGAAAAGACTTTCATCCTCCTCAATCATGGCCCCTTCATCGAGAGAGGTTATATAAGGTGTCTCGATCATGGGCTCTCCTACAGGTGTGATAAGAAGTGATGGATCGAAGGATGCTTGGTTATCTTCTATGGCTAGAATCTCGGAAGTTTCATTGTTATCGATTAGATCTTTAATAGCTTCTTTGAGTTTCCAACACTCCTCAGTGTCGTGACCCTTTCCTCGGTGATATTTGCAGTGCTTATTGGGGTCCCACTTGGGTGGGCTGGCTTCTGGAACTGGATCTTTGATGGGCCCTATGGGCATGACTAGTCCTTTGTGATGTAGCTTCTCGAAAGCTGTTTCATAACTCATACCAAGTGGAGTGAACACCCTTTTTTATCTTTGGATTCGTGATTTAGAGGCGTTCGTGGTACGTACTTCATTAATGGGTGAGGAAGAAGAAGGATGGTCGTTCTTCTTTGCTCTCGCACTATTATCTTTCAGAAGGTCATCTTCAATGTCAATGCCTATATTATAGACAACCTTGAAAGTATTCAAGTTGTGTTGGTACTTTAAGTGCTTTGAATACTTCCCTTGAAGATTCTTGATAAACATTCTCACAGATTCTTTTTCGGTAGGAGCCTTGACCATATTAGCAGAAGTTTCCCTCCATTTATTGAAGAAAGAAGTGAACCCTTCGTTTTCTTTTTGTTTTAACATCTCAAGTTGTCTATGGTCCGTCTCGTCTTGGATGTTGCACTTATATCTATCTATGAAAGCGTTTGTTATTGACTCCCAAGAAGAGGTTTTCTCTTTCTCGAGAGAAAAGAACCATTGCTGACAAACGGTCTCAAGAGATAGTGGGAACAGAGAGGGGAAAAACTTCTTATCGATACCCTTAATGCTCATTATAGTTTCGAAAGCTCTTAGATGAAAGTAAGGGTTATCTATTGCCTTGAATTTTGGGATGTCAGTGGCATTGAACTTATGCGGAAGAAGTTCCTTGTCCAGCAAGACCCCTTGTGAACTAATGCCCTGAAATTTATAGTCACTAGATAGCTTGCTCAAGCTTTCTTGCATGAGGTTCATTTGTTGTTGCTTCACAGGGTCATCAATTTTGAGGGTTAAAGCCTTTAACACCTCAGTCACGTCATTCAATTGACTCCTAAGTTCATTGACTTCTTCTTGACTTGCCATTATCTTTTTAGCCTTCCACTTTGGACGAATCGGTTTATCAAAAAATGAGACTTGAATAAAGAGGTTGTCCTTGATTAATCGTCCTTCTCTCCTTGACCAAGTACTGTGGAAAAGGAATTTGGGGATATTTATTGTTAATTATTTGACTCAAACTCTATTCAACATGCAATGGATGGAGGAAGTGAAGAAAGATTGGAATAGAATGTGAAGAAAAATGATGTAGATGGAGGGATATGAAGAATTAAGAATAGGATGTACCCCCAACTTAAATGACGGAAAAAAACCGACTCATGCATGAACCTAAGACATGGTCATGGTGACATATACTCAAAGTGTGTGCTAAGACTAGTGAGTGTAGGTTATATGTTAAGACTCGGGTCATGACCATGTGGCTAGACTATGTGACTAGACTCAATTAATGACTCGACAAGGTGTTATTGACAGCGAAATTTAACCGACTGAATTAGCAAACTAGTTAATTAGACACTAGGTGATGACTCGATCAATAATCCGAACTGTCGTCAAAACGACAGGACTGGCGTCGCACTGTGTAGTGTAGCGCCAGACAACAGAGCTGTCGCCAGGCGCCACACCCCACAGAGTGGCGCTACAGCTCATCTTTTGGCGCCAATGCTGGAGCTTCAAGCTGAGACTGTTTTCGGTGTTATTAATCAACAGGGGCATGCCTAAAGTCGTACTAGGTCAATTCTGATTAAAATATTAGACTTTATTCACTCAAATTAATTAATCAATTAATTAATTAGGCAAAGTTCTTTAAGTCATTAATTTATTAAATCTCAACACAAGTCAAACAAACGGTTAAGAAATCATAGTATTTGCACAACAAATAATGCACAATTAGTCAAGTAGGCACAATATGATGCAATGAGTTTGCAACCTAACCATGGCTCTAGTTCTCTAAAGTTCGAGATATGGTTTAGTCAATAGAGGGTCCATGGTTAATTGTCCGGATGCACCACGCGGAAGCCTAACCGTGAAGGGTTGGCGCGAGTGGATGGGACACCGCGAGTTTTAGAAAAAAACTCGCTTCCATGGTTTGGTGAATTCAACATTCTCGGATGTACCCTTTGTTGCTCAGAGCGTTCAATCAGGTAGATGGAGCATGAATTCCCAGAGGGTTATGTCCATATGTAGAACACATATGGGTTTCAGAAAAGTGAGAAAAAAGCTCAATCAGGAAGTAGGATCGAGCAAACAATGCGAAAAACTGGTCAAAATTAGAACGCATATTTCTGGCTCGGTATTGGAAGAATTTGGCGCCAGAAATCGGAGATTGGCGCTTGGATTTAGCTGTAGCGCCTGGCGACAGGCCTGTCGTCTGGCGCTACAGTTAAATGTCTGGCGCCAATACCCTGGTCGCTGACGCTAATTCCTACATGCCTCAGCAGCTTTCTGTGCTCGATAAAATTTTCCAATTTCGCACAGTGTTATTTCGGTCCTAGTTGTGAAAGATATTTCTCAAATTTCCTACGTGTAAAATCCTATGTTTTAACTCATTACGGATGGTCTTTCCAATGAGATCTTTTTTATGCATATGACAATAATATTAATCAAAATTGCGCACATGAAATACTTAGAACGTTTCGAGTCTCATCCACTCATTCTAAATCATTGCCGAAACAAATTCAGAAATTAAAATAGAAATCCTCCCCAGTGGAGTCGCCAAAAAACCGTGGGGAATATTTCAAACATTAATCCCCTGGCTTGAACCCCACTGTGATCATACACTAAAGTACGGTGGCGTCCAAAAGGGAAGAAGATAGAGCAAAAGAGTCGCCAACAAGTTTTTTAGGAACTTGTAAACCGTTCACGAGGTGAAGGTTACACCCCTTAACGATCCAAGAGATCGTCAACTCCATAAGGTCTTGAACCAAATAGGGTTCGGGGATGAAGGTACAAATCCAACCTAAAAGAGATTGAACCTACCCTAATAATAGGTTTCTACTTTATTCAGATCGTATTCATGTGCGCTTTCTGACTAACATACAAGCAATAGGATTAACGCTAAACCTGTTTATCTATGTTGGTTGACTATTAATGCACAAATAAAACTATTATTGGCGATCACTTGAATTATAATCAAATTAACCTAAACAAGATTATTAATTATCTTATTAAGCGTGATTACAAGTATAGATTCTCTTTAAACATGTATAAAAGGCGCGATCAAGCACTAACAATGAATATCAAGCAACATAATAATAATCATCATAAAAATAATAACAATTATAATCATAAAAATATTCATGTTAATAATAAAGCATAATAATAATAGCAAGATCCTAGGAATGATACTAAAAAGATTAATAACAAACCCTAGCATGTCACTAAGCAATAAAAATCAAAGCTTTAACCCTAACATGATACTAACATCATAAATATTAGGAAGAACATAGGAAGCATCATACTTTTAATCATACTTGATATAAGCAAATCACCCTAAATATCATACTAAGAAAAGCATCCTAACATGATACTAGGAATCAAAATAACATCCTAAACATGATTTCTATATCATAATATCAATGCAAACAATTAAAGCACTTACTTGGATGCCTCGTACCTCTTTCTAATAACAAAATACGTACGTTAGTAACTTCAAGGGAAATAATAAACAAAACAATTAAATTAAATAATTGAAATAGAGATTTGGGACCAAACCCTCAGAAATTAAACCTTTCACATCTAGGGCGAAGGCAACTTCGAATATGGCTAGGTGTATCTAGATCTAATGAATGCGGAATTTTGTATTTGAGAGAAGCTAGTTTAGAAAAAGAGAGAGAGAGTAATGAAATCTTGATGAGAGTTGGTATATTGTAGATGAATGAAAATTGGTGAAAATTGATGACTGTTGATGAATGAAAACGGAGTTTTCACGACGCTATTTATAAAGAAAATCAGCCAAAAAAGATAAAATATCAAAACAGAGTTCAGGCGCACATAAAATTGAATTAGCGCCAACGCTGGCTATTGGCGTCAGACGCCAATGCTAGCGCCAGGCGTTACAGCTGGCTTTTGGCGCTGATTCCGAAATTCACGCGTTTTCTTAAAATCAGATAGAAATTGCCGTACAGGAGGATAAAATCGTATTTTTCCTCAAAAATGCTCTTTGATTTTAATTAAAACTCTGAAAAATCAACAAAAGTCAATTTATCAATGCTAATTGAATTAGGAATGAAAAGAATCTTCTAGAAGAATCTAGAAGACTAAAACCATTCCTAATTGCATTAGGAATGATAAATCCATATTAGGCCCTCCCCTAGATCATTGGGCCGCATATAAGGCTCAAACCGGGCCTAGTTTAGTAATTTGGCCATAACTTCCTCAATATTTATCGGAATTGGGCTTATAATATATCGTTGGAAAGCTCTTGTCAAGCCCTATCCAACTACACCACTATTGGACCCATATCGTGGACCAACCAAACCGGATTAGCTGTTTTCTTAAAATAAGTTTTCAAAAACAGAGAGAAGAGAAAAGAAATTAAAACTATCCGCAACACTAGACTTTCCACACTTTCACTTCATTCGATTATGATTCAATGTGAAAGGTACTCATCACTGGGTTTGGTTTTGGGGAGACACAAATGGGTGGGTCGCCGGTGTCAGGTGGCCGGCGGTGGTGAGGGGCGCCGGTGGTGGCTGGGCGGCAGAAGGGTGGCAACAATGGTGGTGAGTGTGAGTGAAACTCACGTAAGGAGGAGAAAGAAGAAAGAAAAGGAAAGAAAAGAAAATAAAAGGAAAAAGAAGAATAAAAGGAAAATAAGAAAATAAAATAAAGAGGAGAGAAAATAAGACTAACCTTTAGTGTGGGAAAAATTTAGGGGATGTATGGGGTATTTATAGGAGAGAGAGTGGTGTAGGGCAAGTTGTAAGATTGGGCCTCATAAAATTAATGGGTCAATTAAATATGTAAAGTGAGATTGGCTTTGATTGTTTGGACATGAATTATAGAATGAAGGTATGTATAAAAATTTGTACCAAAATAATTTTCGACCCAAAATTAAAAATTGAAACTTTTGAAATTAAATTCCGGAAAAAATACAAATAAATATTATAAATAATATATAATTTCATTTATAATATATTTAAAAATATGGGGGATTACAAGAACAATCCGTGGAGAATCCATGGAGTGGAGTTGCCCATGAGAAAAACTAGGGCTAAGAAAACGAATGTAAAAATGGCCTAAGGGAAAAATGATATCCTTTGAGTATTTATAAAATCCTAAATCTAATCTAAAAATAATTAAAGAAAAGAAATAAGAAAATAAAGATTACATAAGTTGAATTATTATTGGATGATAGAAGATGACGTGGCCCGAAGACTTGTGACGATGCGGAATGAAAAAGCTACTCGAGGCTTCAAGGCTGCTCGAACCAGACCAACGGGCGCAGGATGGTGGCCGCGGGCTGGCAGTAACAGCGGCTAGTGTCGAGTGGTCGCGGGACAGGGGCGCAGCAACATCCCGCGGGAGGCTGACTGCATCACTTGGATTCAAACGCCCATAACTTCTGTTATAGGAAGCTTCTTAGGCGTGCAACCTATCATTGGAAATCTCTTTAAGTCTAGTTTCCAACGCAATTTGAATCACTTCAATCCGATATGTAGAACACAAGTTATGATCAAAAGAGTGGACAAAGGTCAGTTTTGTCACATTGTAAAATATCGTTTTTCTTCGTTTCTTACTCAAATTCGTTTCCAAAAAGTGAATAACAACCCTTGTGGATGCTATATTCATTCCTCATTTATATAAATTTCAAAATCAACATTCACGAACATGGTATCTTCGATTAATAAACTCGATTTATCGGCTTCCATCTAAATATCATCCTAATCAACTCCAAACACTTCGAAAGCGTCCAAATGACTATAAAATCACCTGAAACATTGAGAAAAACACAAACGGGGCGTAATAGAGCACAAAACAAACAACTTATGAATTTACGTCATAAAAAGCAACAAAAGAACCTAAAAAGCTACTATATACTTAGCATAAACGTGCCTATAAATCCTATATAAATGTGATTTATCAATCATTATTTTAAATAAGAATTGTACGGATCTCAAGTCCACAATAATATTACTGTGAACCAGGATCACGAAAGAGTTTTAATATAAAAAACTGAGGAAGTACTAAGAGCATCGCCAATGATTTTAGTTAGAGGCTTGCTTGCAATTTATAAAATTCCCTAACTACTCTCTTAACCATTTGAGCTAATAAATGAAATTATTTTAGTCAAGTAAATTAGCTAGGAGCCTAGGAATGAACCATTGGGGCACAAACTAGCTACGAAAGAGATTAACTTAAAATCTTATGACATAAGAGAATCCACAAGGCACTAAAAGTTGTTAAAACCTACCAGACCGACCCGATCTGAAACCAACTCGAAAAATATCAAATTCTAGACCGTGTTGTAGACCTTAATCAGACCAAACATGGACCGATTGATCCCAGTCACTTAGTAGGTGTTCAATCCAAGAAAATTTAAGATTCCAGGTTTTCAATCTCGTCTAAACCCAAAATAATAATATGGTCCGGACTTGAAACCCGAATTTTATTCATAACTTGGTAAACTTTTGTAATTTGTTAAATACTTAAATAGTTAAATGTATTAAATTTATTGTAAACTTGTAGTCCTTATACACATTGTTGACTTGTAATTTTTAACTTAAGTAACCTTTTTATCACGTATAATATGTTATCTAATTGTTAAGCCCTAATATTGTACTTAGTATTGTATTTAGTTAATGGGCCAATTTATAAGGCCTAATCTCTTATCTTAGGGTGTATAAATACTTTGTGCATAAGCTAATACAATATATAGAAAATTCATTGTCTAAAGTTTGACATGGTATCGGAGCCAAAACGACTTTAAACCCTAAATCACTGAATTTTTTTTTCTAATCATCTCTAATCTTTTCTACTCTCTATTCTTCTCTGCCGAATTAACAACAACAATGGTGGATGATGGTAAAATTGACCCTTCATCTCCTTTCTACCTTGGTTTGGGTGATCAACCAGGCAATTTGATTACTCATGTCATCTTGAAGGGTGATAACTATTTGGCATGGTCTAGGGCTATTACCCTATCTTTGAAATCTAGAAGGAAATTCGAGTTTGTTGATGGCACAATAAACAAACCACTCGAGAAGAAGAAGACGCTAGATTGGGAAACTGTTAATTCCATGATAGTGTCTTGGAGATGTTGAACTGAAACTTGCGGCCTCCATGCCTTATTTCGATGAAGCTAAGAAACTATGGGACTATTTGGAGAAGCATTTTTGTGAAGAAAATTTTGCCAACAACTACCTTTTAAATGACCACTTTTGAGAACAACTAACATTTAAAATTTTAATTTCTTTTAAAAAAACTACCACAAAGTCACAAAAACTTTGAAAAGCACTACCACGTTTTATTTTCCGAGAAGAATATCCGGTTGAGAAAGCCTAGTTTATAAGATTTCAATCAATTGTGGTATAGAAAACAAGAGATTTCGATAGTAAAACACAATTATAGGTCAATTATCTTTAATTTTGCATTATAGTTTATTTAATTTCTCAATTAAAACTTAAATTTAGGGTTTATGGTAAAAAAATTGAATTAAAGGCTTTACAAAATTGGGGGATTTGGGGCAATTGAAGTGTATAATCCAATTAAGGGTTAATGTAGTGCAATATTATCATTTAATTTGGGTTTTATTAGGGAAATTTTATAAAATATGCCCCAAAAACGGAGATTCTCGCCGGAAACAATAAATGTGGTAGTACTTCTCAAACCTTTTGTGTTTTTGTGGTAGTTTTTTCAAAAGAAAATTTTAAATGGTAGTTGTTCTCAAAAGTGGTCATTTAAATGGTAGTTATTCGCAAAATTTCCTTTTGTGAAGCTAATGGCCCTCATCTCCAACAACTACGAGCTACTATTACTCTATGCAAGAAGTCACCGACCAATCGACCATGAGCATCGAGGACTACTACAATACTCTAATGGGATTATTTAACGATCTCGCTCACCTAAAACCACCTCACGGCTGTGAGTGTGGCCTTTGTGTACTTGCAATGTGGCTTCCAAGTATGAATTAGATAAGGAAAAAGAAAAATTACATCAATTTTTAATTGGTGTGGATGATAATTGATTTATAATGGTGCAGACTAATTTGTTATCTCAACAACCTCCTGTGACTCTTGATCACGCTTTCCAGGCCTTCCTTCAAGAGGAGCGCTCTCGTAGCATTGCTCAAGCCAAGGCACATACGGCAAAGGAGGATGCCCATGTGTTTGCTCTTCCACCAGCTGACCGTAGGCAATTTCAGTCCACCCCTCGTGTTGATAAATCAAAGCTTTTTTGCACTTACTGCAAGCGCTCGGAACATGATAACTTGGGGTGCTTTATTTTACATGGTTACCCTCTATGGTGGGTGGAGAAATAAGGGAATAAGGGGGCAACCTCTGCCTCGTCTAATGTTGTTGTTGTGTTGGACTCGAGCAAACCCACGGTGCGTGCTAATGCCGTGGCTGCTCCATGGGTGATTTTCCTCCTCCTTTACATGATAATCTCTTTTCACTCTCTACACTCCAGCCAGAACATGTGCGAATTTTATTGAACATGGCTGCTACTCGTCAACAAGAAAAATTGAGTGATGAGTCTTCTTTGCCTTGGATTATAGACACCGACCGGTTCCTCTAACCACGTAACAGGGAATGAGTCTTGTTTGATGGATGCTCAAGCCATATCTCCGTGTCCTGTCGATCTCCCAGATGGTGCACAAGCTATGGCTACAAAGGAGGGGCGAGTGTATTTGACCGAAAGAATTACTCTTGAGAATGTTCTATTTGTTCCACTACACAATTAAATTGCAATTTAATATCGGTGTTGAAAATGATTGATGATTCATTTTGTTTTGTCCAATTCACTGATTATTTGTGTGCTATACATACCAACACTCGAGGATCCTGATTGGAGGCGGTGAACGGATAGATGGACTATACTACTTTCGGCGGCTTCCAACTAGGGATGGCAATTTAATCCGAGTTCGATTCAAATCTGATCCGTTCCGAAGGAAAAGATCCGATTCAAATCCGTTTAAAATTAGTCCGAATCTGAATCCGATAAAATAGATCCGAATCCGAATATATGAGGTGGATCGGACTTGGACTCTGCGCAAAGTCCGACAGAGTCCGATCCGAGTCCGAATCTGAGAGTATAAGCATATGCTCTATAACTTAGGACAATTATTTGCTTGTTTTGTAGCAAAATTTTGTTATGTAACTTAGTTTATAATTTAAATATGTTATGTTTATACTTTAATTAGTATGACAATATAAGCAATTAAAGGTATATGACAATAAAAAAAATAAAAAAAAATATCCGGATCATTTCGGAGGTCCTTATAAACGGACCGGATTCGGATCCAAAAATTACGAGTCGGATCGGATTCGGACTCGGACTTTTCTGATTTGGACTCGGATTTGGATCTGAGTCTAGGGTCCGTTTACTAAACGGATCAGATTCGGATTTAGCCACATCCGACCCGAATCCGATCCGTTGCCATTCCTACTTCCAACGGTATGTGTAGTGACTACTCCGGAGATCTCCACCTTTGAGTTATGGCATCGTCATCTAGGACATCCCTCGGATACAATTGTCAAGTTAGTTCCTGCTATTATTAGTACTAGTTCTAGTGGCACATCTTTGAATAAAGCTTGTGAAGTTTGTCTGCAAGCTAAGCAAACCCAAGATAGTTTTCCAAATAGTGATAGTAGAGCTAGTCGTATGTTTGAGATGATACATTTTGATTTGTGGGGGTCGTATAAGACTCCTTATTCTTGTGAAGCACGCTATTTTTTTTTACTATTGTTGCTGATTTTTCAAGAGGTGTTTGGGTATATTTATTGAATGACAAAAATGAAATTTATTCTTTTTTTTTTTTGTTCTTTTTTTGCTATATTTAAATGCTAATTTGATGTATCTGTGAAATGTATCCGAAGTGATAATGGGACGGAATTTAAACACTTGATTCCATATTTTGATGAACATGGCATTCTTTTTCAAACCTCTTGTGTTGGTACACCACAACAAAATAGTCGGGTAGAGCGTAAACACCAACATATCTTAAATGTGAGTCGTACATTGATGTTTCAAGCAAATTTTCCAATTGATTTTGGGGAGAGTGTGTCCTTAGGGCGGTTTATTTAATTAATCGTACCCCCTCTCGTTTACTAGGTAATAAAACCCCTTTTGAATTACTCTTTGATAAGCCACCTAGTTTTGATGCATTACGAGTGTTAGGTTGGACTGTCTTTGTTTTGTTCACAATAAAAAAAACTAAGGGTGATAAATTTGCTCCTAGGAGTCGGAAGTGTGTGTTTGTGGGTTATCCTCACGGTAAAAAGGGTTGGAAGGTGTATGACTTGGAATCGGGTGACATTTTTTTTTAAAGTGATGTCAAGCTTTATGAAAATGATCGAGTTTCCATTTGCTGATAATGTTGGAGTTATGGATACTCATATGGGTACGGATGATGTGTCTTACAATAATGTTGGTGTTGACATTGATTTTTTGGACGACCTAGAGCATGTGCTAGAGGTCGGTGAGGGCTCCCTCAACCCCGATATTGCTCCCGAACATACCAGCCTTGCTACGCCTATTACTCATACTTCTACTGCGTCACCTACTACCGCTACTGCTTCTTCCAAGGCTGCTCCCACAAATGTGTCTGGCAAGTTAGACGCAGCCCTGTTGCGGCTTCCAATGCTGCTCGCGGCTGCCTCGCGGAGCGGGCTGCTCCTGCTACTGTTTCGAACAGCACCCCACAGGCTGCTCCGAACCTTCGCTCTACTTCTTCTCTGGATTTGGATTGTGGCCAGCGTCAAAGACACCCTCCGGGATGGCACCGTGATTATGTGGCACATACTGTTTTTCTTCCATGACCATCTATCTCTCACAGTTCATCGCCTAATACAAGCTCCTTAGGTAATTCTTACCCCTTAGCACACTTTTTTGTGAATTGTGATAAATTTTCTATACAACATCGTATATTTATTGCAGCTATAGACACAACGGTTGAGCCTCAAAATTCTATGGAAGCTATATAACATGAAGGTTAGGAAGAGGCTATGCAAAAAAGAAATATTTGCATTGGAAGATAATGAAACCTGGGTCATAGAAGAATTACCTTCGGGTAAGAAGGCTCTCAAGTGCAGATGGGTTTACAAAGTGAAACATAATTCTGATGGCACAATAGAACGATTGAAGGCCCGTTTTGTTATTTTTGGCAATCATCGGGCTGAGGGCATTGACTATAATGAAATATTTGCTCCTGTTGCTAAAATGGTCACTGTTCGCGCTTTCTTAGCTGTTGCGGCGGCGAAAAATTGGGAATTTTATTAGATGGGTGTCCATAATGCCTTTTTTCACGATGATCTTGATGAAGAAGTTTATATGAATCCATTTCTCGGGTTCCATGGCTCAAAATCTAATTTGGTCTTTTGTCTTCAGAAGTCACTATATGGCCTTCGCCAAGCACCTTGTTGTTGGTTTGCGAAGTTAGCTGGTCCTCTTAAAAGGTACGGGTTTTCTCAATCGTACTTTGATGATTCCCTTTTCACTCTGAAATGGGGAACTATCCATCTTAGTGTTCTTGTCTATGTTGATGACTTGATAATATCTGGGAATACTTCTTCTGCTATTTCTGAATTTAAGTCCTACTTTAGCACATGTTTTCATATGAAAGATCTGGGTGTTTTGAAATATTTTTTAGGAATTGAGGTTGCTAGAAGTCCGGAAGGTTAATTCCTTTGTCAGAGGAAATATATTGTTGATATCATTACCGAAACAGGTCTTCTGGGTGCTCAGCCGGTTGCTATTCTGATTGAGCAGAACCACACTTTAGCCAAATCGAACTCTACTCTTATTGATGATCCTAAGGTATATAGGCGGCTTGTGGGTTGTCTCATAATTATCTTTCACTCGGCCGGATTTGGCCTATACTGTTCATATTTTGTCACAGTTCATGCAACCACCTCATCAGGATCACCAGGAGGCGGCCATTCGTACAGTTCGCTATTTGAAGGGTTGTATAGGATAGGGGATACTATTGAGTTCAGATTGTGATTTGCATTTGACAGGTTGGCGTGACTCGGATTGGGCTAGTTGTCCTTTGACGAGACATTCTATTTCTAGTTGGTTGGTGTTTCTTGGTGGTTCCCCTATTTCGTGGAAGATTAAGAAGCAACATACTGTCTCTAAGTCTTCTTCAAAGGCAGAGTATCATTCGATGTCTCATGTAGATGATGAGTTAAAATGTTTGAAGGCACTACTCAAAAGTTTGGGAGTTTCGCATCCACGTGCGATGAGTCTATTTTGTGATAGTCAATTAGCGTTATATATTGCCCAGGATCTAGTTTTCCATGAGCATACTAAGCATATTGAGGTTGATTGTCACTATGTTCGGGATGCTATTCGGGACGACACTATTAGTACTTCTCATGTGTGGACATCGGATCGATTAGCAGATATTTTTACTAAGGCTCTTGGCAAGCAACAATTCTTATATCTTCTTATTGGCAAGTTGGACATTAGTGACCTGCATGCTCTAACTTGAGGGGGGGGGTGTTAAACCCAAATATTGTACTTAGTATTGTATTTAGTTAATGGGCCGATTTATAAGGCCTAATCTCTTATCTTACGGTGTATAAATACTTTGTGCAAAAGCTAATACGATATATAGAAAATTCATTCTCTAAAGTTTGACACTAATCATGTTTTCAAGGGGAATAAATGAAAAAATTGCTGAAATGAGTCAAAATCAGTCTGAACCGAACCTTATAACTTTTAGACCCTTTGCCAAACAAGATATATAACCTTGTTTTATTTTTTGCTATTTGCCAAACAAGGTTTTTTTGTTTGATCTATTTAATTGATTTGCTAACTTCAGTGGGTTTGGAGGTGGCTCGGAAGAGGGCGGAGAATTTCCATCGAGAGAATTTGCTTAACTAGCTTATAGGTAGAGTGTATTAGTTGATATTCACTAATCAACATAATGTCAGTTGTTATTGTACGTGTACGAACCTTAGGTCCACAATAATATTGTTGTGAACCAGGTCCACATAAGAGTTTTCATACAAAAAAAAACGGAGGAATTAGTAAGAGCATCTCCAATGATTGTAGTTAGAGACTTGCTTGCAATTAAGAAAATTCCCTAACTACTATCTTAATCATTTGAGCTAATAAATGAAATTAGTTTGGTCAAGCAAATTAGCTAGTAACAAACCATTGTGGCACAAACTAGCTAGGAAAGAGATTAGCTTAAAATCTTATGTGGCATAAGAGCATCCACAAGGGATTAAAGGTGTCAAAACCTACCAAACCGACCTAATCTAAAACCAACGCGAAAAATATCAAATTCTAGACCGTATTGTAGACCTGAATTAGACCAAATAAACATGGAACGATTGATTCAAGTCAGGTGTTCGATCTAAGAAAATTTAAGATTTCAGGTTTTCATTCCGGTCTAAACCCAAAATAATCCGGTTCGGACCTAAAACTCAGATTTTTTTCATAGCTTGGTGAACTTTTGTAATTTGTTAAATACTTAAATAGTTAAATGTATTAAATTTATTGCAAACTTGTAGTCCTTATACACATGGTTGACTTGTAATTTTTTACTTAATTAACATTTTTACTACGCTTATATATTTATTTACTTATAATATGTTATCTAATCATGTTTTCAAGGGAAATAAACGAAATAATGCTGAAACGAGTTTAAAATCGAATCGAACCTTGTTACCTTTAGACCCTTTGCCAAACAAGATACTCCTCCGTTTCATATTATTTGCAACAATTAGACATTTTTCTTTTCCACTTTATGTCAAATCATTGCAAATAATATAAAACGGAGGTAGTATATAAACGTGTTTTATTTATCGCCATTTACCTAAAAACAGAAAAGAACTTCAACAAGTAGAACACTCTTAATGCCTAATCTATTCAGCTTAGTTTCAATTCATTTCTTAATTTTTTTTCTCTCATAAATAATTTAGTTCAGTTCAGACTATTCAGTAAATCAGAACAAACAGGTATATTCCTTGAAATCTTACCGAATGCCCTAAACCTATCGTCCTCCCCTTCATAAAAAACCACGAGTAAACAAATTTTTCACAATTGAGGTTAGGGGTGTACATCCACAGGACCGGACCTGAAAACCGACCTGATCCGGACCTGTTGGGACCGGACCTGACCCGGACCTGTAGATTCAGGTCCGGTCCCGGTCCTTAAAATTCAAGGTTTCCGGTCCCGGTCCGGATCAGGTCCAAACCCGGGGTTTTCAGGTCTAGACCTGAAACCCGGTAAAATTGTGTTTTAGTATTAAAAAAAAAAAAAAAAAAACTTTTTTTCCAAAAATCAAAACAACAAATCAGTTTTCATTTCTAAACCCTAAATCCCTCACACACTTTCTCTCAGTCGACAACACTCACCCACTCACCTCAGGCGACCACCAGTCCACCACTATCATACACCGGCCAGGCATCCATCGCCCACCAGCGGCATCGCCCATCACCCTAAACCCCCCTTACCCCTTACGCTGCACCAATTACCAGGGTGAAAACCTTTCACGCTGCCAGCCACCAACGCGAAACCCTCCGATCCGCCTCCTGCACCAGCCACCAGCGCGAAACCCTCCTGCACACCGCTGCACCAGCCACCAGCACGAAACCCCCCTACACGTCGTTGCCCCGCTGTACTAGCCACCAGCACGAAAACCTCCCAGACGCTGCACCACCAACCAGCGTGAGTGTGCGACACACCTGCTCCCTAAGCTACCAACCACCAGTCACCCTCACGAGGTGACGCGACAACTGGTAGTTCAACCACCGACGTCCGTCGCGCGACAACCCTTGCTCCGGTCCATACACAAGTCTAGTAGGCTATTTATTTATTTTTTTTAAAAAAACAAAAAAAAAATCATGAATCAGGTCTGTTCAGGTCCAAACCCGGACTAGACCTGATTGTTCAAGTCTGACCCGGAATCGGACCTGAATCTTCAGCTCCGGTCTCCGGTCCTCAAAATTCACTAATTCAGGTCCCGGTCCATTCAGGTCCGGGTCAGGTCCGTTCCGGTTTTAGACCGGTGTACAGCCCTAATTGAGGTAAAAGACAGAGAGAGTGCGGGAAAAACCTCAACTCTTCGAAATTTCGAACCCCAAACCCCGCTCTCTTCTCATTAAATTATTCCACATTTTCATTATTTCTACACTTGTAATTTTATTTTTTAATTTTTCTAATATTCATTCTTCCCTTTTTCTTCAATTCGTCTTCTTTAATTAATTCCCCCAATTTCCAGATTTCCTCCGTTTTAGGGTTCCATCTTCTTCAATCTCAATCAATTTTTTGGGAAAGTACCTTGATTTC
The DNA here is from genome assembly GCF_948465745.1 of Chenopodium album. NCBI lineage: Eukaryota > Viridiplantae > Streptophyta > Magnoliopsida > Caryophyllales > Amaranthaceae > Chenopodium > Chenopodium album. The sequence continues at coordinate 69,197,656 of NC_137838.1, read as the reverse complement.
AAATTCTGAATTCTAGGGTTTTAGCAACAATGGTGAAAGTAAAGAAAGAGAAAGGAAGTACTAGTAAGAATGCTGCTGCTCCTGCTACTGTTGTTGATCGAGGATTGAGGAGTCGGAAAAATAGCGCCGGTGATTCCGCCGCCGTAGAGCGGAAGCCACGGCCGCCGTCGCAGCGCGGAAGTGTGGAAGGAGAAGAGGAGGAAGAAGATGAAGTTGTTGTTAGGAGAAATCTTCGGTCTAGATATCTCGCCGTCAAGAATTTACTATCTGGTTTTTCTCTATTTCTTTCTCACTTTGAATTTTTGTGTTTTATTGGTGTTTGTGTTGTGATTGTTGAGCTAATTAAGGTATATTGAATTGGTAGGTGGAGCTGATGATTTGTTGCGGCCGGATTCCGATAGGTTCAAGACTATGATTGATGAAGTTGAGAGTTTGCATAAGAAAGGTGTTCATTGATTTCAACTTTTAACATCATTTTATGTTTTTGTCAATTGTAATGCAGTTTTTATAAATTATGCCTTTTGCTTTTATATGGAATTCAATTATTTGAAGTACATTGCTTATTAATGTCTTGATTTTTAAATGCTGTGACATTTTTAGAACATGCATATAAATTAATGTGAAGTACATTGCTTAGCAAATGAAGTACTGGTAATAGGCCAAAGATTTCGTGGGGAAAATATTAACATTGGCAATTTTAGCCAATTTGATTGATGTTTGGTTCTACCTGGTTAGGGCTTAGGGTACTCGTAAGTCGCAAGTATTGTGAAATTGTAGGTTTGATCAAGGGCCTTGAGTGATTAGTGTAACCTATATACTCATTATTTTGCTAGTGTTATATTTGATGTTTGATAGAATTGGCTTGGATGTATCATGTATGTAAAGATGTTGTGGGATAGTGTTTTAGAGAGTCCATTAAGTTCATGGTGGAACTCTTTGACTGCGATTTTTGGGCATTTTCTAGAGCAGCAAATTATGCACTTTGTATGTGCTGTGCTTGCTTTTATAAAGAACTTTTGAGGCGTTTGTTTGATCGAGGGGTAAACACATAATAGAAAGTTAAGCTGACGAAGTGCTGTAATTATCTGGATATTAGTTACATTTATAATAGCAATATAGGAGTAACTTTCAAAAGCTCAGGACATAGCCAAATGAAAGCATGAAAGTCCTGGGTAGAGGCAGAGAATTAACATAGATTGGGAGGGGATTTGATTGCTAGATAATGCTCTCTCTCCCACTCTCTCTCACTGGCATTATCTGCCGATAACTTCAAATTCTTAATTGTAGTATAACTCCAATGAGGTCTCAATGCTCAAATATTCATACCAAGATAATTAATCAAGACAAAGGACAAATTATGCATTAATCTTGGTTTAAATTTTGTATTCTCTATGTATTGGTTTCAGTTCGGAAGCCTCGGGAGCAAGTGGCTGATGCAGAGGCTTTATATGACATTACAAGCAGTTTTGTGAAAACTGTTAGGGCTCAAAAAAATGAAGGTGTGACTCCATCAGATTTTGTGTCTTGCCTGCTTAGGGATTATAGTCGTCAAGGTGGTGGTGCTACGGGCAGTGTAGATGGTTCTGGGAACACGATACTTTGGAAAGACATTGGGCTTGCAATTTCTCAAATTTTCAGAAAAGGCACTGGATGTTGTACCATGTTAGTTACTTTCTGCAAACCTTTCTATTGATCCAAAAGTTCTCTACTATTTTATTTATCTAGATTTCACATCTGCCTTTGTTAACTTTCCAGGCTAGGGCCTATGTCTTCTGAACTAAAGAGAAGGAAGACTGTAGTTCGGAAAAAACATGTCAAGCCAACTGATACTTCACGGCCTGAAGAGGTAGGGACTGTAGAGCTGCCTAGTTTGTTAATTGACCTTTTTAATTCTTGATTGTTAATGAGAGAGGTTGATCGGTATATTCTTAGTTGATTGATATTTTTACAATGTGTTTTGCATATTATTCACTAGATGTCTGTTGGTTTTATTGCAGCTTGATAGCACTGTGGAAGAGAAAACTGATACAGATAAGAATATGTCAATAATGTTTGGCATTTTGGGGAAATATCGGAGGGTTCGCCTTGAAAATTTAATTCTGAACAGAACATCTTATGCACAGACAGTGGAAAACTTATTTGCTTTGTCATTTTTAGTGAAAGATGGAAGAGCTAAAATCACTGCAGATGCGGATGGCCATTTTGTTTGTAAGAGCCGCAGCTGATCAACTGATTTATATTTATGCACAAACTATCTCTATGATGCACTCATTGCCTCGTCAGCTTTTTTTTTTTTTTTTTTTTTTTTTTTGACGGCAATGCTAATGTATTGTTTCTTTCCCTTTGGCAGGCCCTAAGAATGCTCCATCTGCTGAAGATATCACATCAGGCAAAGTTGCGTACAGTCACTTTATCTTTAGATACGACTTCAAGGACTGGAAGGTAAATATGCAGTTCGAACCCCGCGCAGCTGCTATATTGTATTTCCCATCTTTAATCCTGCGTGAATTTCGTTGTATGGATTCCTTTTTCAAGGACTGGAAAGTAGTGATTCTGCTTATTTTCTTACAGAAGCTGAGTTCCATTGAATATTAGCCAGTTTGCCTAAGCTATGTCGATTAGGCCCTAGTAGCACCAATCACCCAAGTTTGCTGTTTGATAGTTTCATCTAGTTTCACAGATGTGCTGCTTGATCTTTTAGAAGTAGGCTTAGCATGTAGCTCAACCTTTTTCCAGCTAAAGTAATTGCCAACACAGGCGATTTGTGCTTCTCTCATTATTTTGAAGCTTGGGTTGGAATAATCCGAGGCATAGTTGGCTGGAAAACCAAGCATTCAAGTTCATGGGATTCATGAACCTTTATGAACAAATATTCACTATATCACTACGTATCTCTGAAATTCTGAGTAAGGTGTTAAAGTTGGTGAATTTGTCAAGAACAACAAACATATTTTATAGTATTTCAGCATGCTTGTTACAGAGTACAATATTAATGGTTGCTGTATACCAGTAACTTAGCTGATTCAAGGATGTGCTATAACATATCACTTGATTGATTTTACAGTTGATGATGGATTCTGTTGGAGAAGGCGAGGAGCTGATGCCACACAGGGTTCCGGCAGATACATCTGCTGATTCAGAGCTACCAACTGTATCAGAAAATGAAGTTCCTGAAAAAGCTGCTACAACGACCCCAATTAGAAAATTATCAAGAAATCGTGGTCGTGTTCTACAAGAACAGATTGTTGAAGACTCACCGGAGAGCGACGAAAATAGATTAAGAGCTGATTATATCAGAAAGGGAAAGCGCAGATTAATATGAGGCTTGGATGAATTGTACAGCATCTTGATCTTTAGGCACCTTCATATATTAAATTTTAGATTGTCTATAATCATTTTTAGTTTCATCTAATGTTTCAGGTTTTGGACAAGTTTAACTAATGTAACCTAATTATTTCTGAAGTGGCTGTCTTCTTTACAGCCTACATGACTCTATTTAGTCTCATTTGTTTGCCTGTATGAGATTTGTACCATGTTCTCTAACTTCAGCTAATATTAAGTTGATATGTTCTAAATTAGTTGATACGTTTCTTTTAGGATAATTTGCCAATTACTACCGCAAGTTAATACCACTTTGTAAATTAATACCGCAAATTAAAAAAGTTGTGAATTACTACTGCAAAATTTTTTAAGATGTTGCGATTATTACCAAACCCCCATTAAACCCAACTATGACGTCATGATATCCCTTTAACCCATGTTTGACCATGGTTAAGGGCCTTAACCAGCTTCCAAAAAAAAAATGGGTTAGGGATATAATGACGTCATGGTTAAAGGCTTTAACCCATGTTTGACCATGGTTAAGAGCTTTAACCATGGGTTAAAGTGATATAATGACGTTATAGTTGGGTTAAATGGGGGTTTGGTAGTAATTGCAACATCTTAAAATTTTTTGCAGTAGTAATTCACAACTTTTTTAATTTGCGGTAGTAATTTACAAAGTGGTATTAGCCTGCGGTAGTAATTTGCAAATTTTCCTTTCTTTTATTAAGTTTGACTATGAATAAATTTACCTTAAGCAATTCTAATTATCAATAAGTAAAAATTATAAAAAGTTAATACTTTGAAAAATAAAAATACATAGTGAGAGGAAATATGACGAGATCTTTTATGATTATATTTTTCTTACTCGTATAATTTACCAAAGCTACTCAAAGAGATTTTTCTTATTTTTTGAATTGAGTTAATTGAATAGAATTGATTAGAGTTGAACTAAAATGAATTGTTCATTTCTTCAAAAAAAAAAAAAAATGAATTGTTCATGAGAGAAGGAAATTAGAAATTGAATTGATTGGAGCTGAACTGAAATTAAGCCGAAAAGAAAAGACCCAAAGTGGTGTTGGTGAAGAATATAGAAAGTTAAAACATGTTCCCTAACTAATTTGGAATGGAAGAAGTATAACCTATTAATCAATATGTTCATAATACTTCACATTGATCACTAATCTAATGTTTTAGAGCAGTGTTTTCAATTCAACTTTTCGATTCATTTTTTGTTTGAGTAAATTAAATGTATTAATCATAAATTTATAACGGTTTTAAAATAACCTTAATAGAGCTCATTTCAACTTAACTAGTCTGGTCTAATTTAAATCCAAACAAAATGATTTCAGTTATGCTTAAATGTTAAAACTAGAAAATACAATATACTTAAGTCAATCTAATTTTAAACTTATGGATTATATATTGCCCTAAACTTTTGTATCCTCTATACATTACTACTTGGTACTTCATCTATTTCTCCCTCTTGTATCATCTGAATTTATAACTCTCAGGATCAACCAAACATTTTATCCGCCTACTATATTCTAATTCATACTTTTATTAAGCATTTAAGCTCATGCATTCTATCTTTACAGAAAGACTAATCTCACATTTTAATTGATCAATTAGAATCAATAAAGTAATTATAATGTTGCTAGAATTTTCTTGCAAAAATATAAAAATTAATTTTTTTTGGCTCAACCAACCAAATCACCAAAACATAACAAGTACTACAGTAGTACCCTTAATACGGGCTTGGGTGATACAACCCGCCCAATAACATCACGCCCAAATCATCAATCCAGCCATTGGATTCTTGATATGCTCAATCAAGATAGCACGTGACCTCCCTTTCACTTTGTTTTTTTTTTTTAAACAAACCGACTTTAATTTCCCTTTTTCTTCTTTTATTTATAGATTTTTTTTTGGAAGAAATTTTATAAATTTATTTTTGAAAAAAAAAACCCATAAAACTTCCATTTGCATTTCCTCTCCACCTCCTCACCTCAAATATTTTCATTTTTTTTTTAAAAAACTCTTAAAAAAAAAATAATAAAAAAAAAATCCAAAATCCATTATTTTTTTTGTAAAATCAACCTCAAGCGCTCAATATTCTGTCTCCTAGTTTCTCTCTCTTCGAGGCGTTTCTTCCTCAACCTTTCTTTCTCTCTCCTCCCCAAACCTCTAAACCCTAGTTCTGCTAGGGTTTTCATTTTTTCACTTAATTTTTCTCAATCATTTTCCATTTTATCTAGGGTTTTGTCAATTTTGGTATTTGAATTTGTAATTTTTGCTTAAATTTTGTTGGGTTTAAAGCTCGAAAAATTCAACTTCAAATGGACGGCCGAAAGAGAGGAAGGAACAACGATGCTGGTGCTGTTCATTCTAATGGCGGATTTAAGAAGCATAAGCAAGGTTTGTTCATTTCTAGAAACTTCTCAAGTGTTTGAATTAATTTCTAGAAACTTCTTTTTTGCTTTTCTGTGTTTCTGGACTTGGATCTGAACTTAGAAGCAAGAACTAAGAGGTTATTTTTTTCTTGTTATTTAATTGGTAGAATTATTGTTAGAAATGAATAGATTTTTTACCTTAATAATTTTGATTTTATTTTTTTCATTTCTGTGAAAAGGTATTAGATTAGAAAAATCTCTGATTTAGGATTTTGTACAATTGAGTTTCTTTGTATAGAAAGAATTATGAATGGGGTTTTACCCAACTGATGTCACTATTGTGATTTGTACCTAATTTGGGAAAAGGGTTACTATTTAGTAGTAGCCCATGTGGATGCAATTTTGAATTTTTTTCGATGTAGGAGTATTATCTCCGTTTCACTCTAATAGGCCACATTTGTGTAGTTTTGAAGTATTTAGTACTTCGTCCGTCACACCTTAGTAGGCCACATTTTTTTTTTGGGACGTACTAGAATAATTGGCCACTGTATTTATATATATGAGTGAGTTATGTGATAAATTTGAGCGAGGGAGTAGAATTTAGCTGATTTGTGTTATCACTCGTAGTATATTTTTGAAGTGTGATGCAAGTGATTAATGTCCTGTATGTGGCTTGTGTGAAATGATTTGTGTGCAAGCTCAAAGGATAGATTGCCTGCAGTTTATTTTGTGTGCATATGCTGATTTTGCCTAGGATTTTTAAGATCGTTATCTGTTTTGTTTAGAGAAAAATGAAGTAGGCAAATTTATTTTTATAAATACAAGACTTTAGAGCCATTGCAGGGAATTGCAATTTGAAAAGCTAACACTTTTAAATATATAGACTATAGAGTCAAGCTATCGTAGGTCTACAGTGCATATTATCTAGCCAGAGCATATAACTTGTGTTAAATTGTGTCTCATGTGATGAAGCTTTGGTTTAGTAGTGTGTTATTATTTTCTATTAATTACATGTAAAGTCACTTCAATTAAGTATTTGATTATTTTCAACTTCTTTAACACAACGAAGGCAAGGAAAACTCACAAAAAATAATTAATGTTTTGTAACAGAAACGGATGGTATAGGAAGCAAATCAAAGCCTTGCACCAAGTTCTTCAGGTTCATATCTTTATCTATTTAATAAATATCAACATTATAGCGTATCGTTTCTAAAATGTTTTGGTTATTAACTTGTCCAATCGAACAGATTTTACGGTCCATAAATATATAAATTACTAAGCATGCAAGTTATGTAGCATCTTCATTCTATTAATCTCTCATTCTCTTTGCTATTGTCAATGCTTTTAAATTTCTTGTTGTCTTTCATGTAGCATCTTCATTCTTCTACATTTCTTTTATCTTGTTATTTTTCAAGTTAAGATGCAATGCACATTAATTTTCTGCCTCTATGATTGGGGTTTTTACTATTTTTTTTTTGTTTTTATAATCTATAGTATTTAACCAACTAATTTTGCTTCTATTGTTAGAAGAATATTTGACTAGATTAGCTTCATTTTCATTTTTCTGATTTCTGGAGACCTCTATACGCCTGTTCCAGTTGCATTATGAGTTTACTGTTTCTGCTTATTTGGCTATCATTTCTGTAACATGAACTTGGGTTTTTCTTTGTGAGAATTTAGCTAATTTTAATGGAAATTAGTTTATAGTGCATTGGTTCTGAGACTAATGAGTATGTTTGTTGCTCACGATGTTGAAGATTTTGATTGGAAAATTTTGGGTACATATTTATGTTTCTTAATTTCACCAAGTTTATAGCTCTCATTAATGTAGTCTTCAATTCAAACATATTACTGCGGGCTTTAGAGATAATAAAAATGGATATAATTTCATAATAAAAATGAGTGTGATCTATTCAGGTGGTGCAAGAAGTAGCCTATCCTTGTTCAGGTTCAGTCATTCAGCCTTTCAGGGATAACGTTTTGGATTATTTATTGATGTCATTCTCACTTAGCTATGTGATATGAATATACTTTGCCTTGTGATACTTATACTAGCTTTCTCTTGCTTCTCCACCTTGACAGTAAGGAAAATGTATAATTTCATTTTGTGATTGAAAGTATGCTTTTAGTTGTAAAAAAGAATTATGTAATATGATAGAGAAGAAAATGAATTGAATGAACTATGTGGCTTCCTTGTAAGAAGACCATGTTGTTATGGAGTGGAAGTTACTTGAAGGTGAATTAAACCTTGTATCTCAAGGAATTAGGTTCGAAATTGAAATCTTTTAGGTCATATATGGTATATTGAATTTGTTTTGTAGCTTTACTGATCCAAAGTTGCTTGATGTCTATAGTGATGTACTTGATTGGGGAAAGTAACCTGTATGCTTGACAGTATTACTTGTCAACTTTAGTTTATCTGATCACAGTTGATCTTTAGAAACAATTTTCTTATGTTAGTAGTCTCACTGGATTTTAGCTTACTTTGGTTGATTAATGTGGGTTCAATCAAGTTATATTTTTGGTTAACCATGTTGAAGTAGATGTTTTGTCTGGCTGTATTCTTCTGAAATGAATTTTCTGTTCAATTGTGTGGATTCAATTTTAGTTTTTTTGTAATAGTCTCTCCATTTGTTAATCAAGATGTGCTATATTATTTTCTAGCACCTTTTTGGTATCCTTGTCCCCCTGGAAGAAGTGCTTGTACTTGATTCTGTAGAGGGTGTGAAAACTTTGGTCTGAATCAGTTGGTATTGGCTCCTGCACTTTCATGCTAGCTTAATAATTGTGTGCTGTTGCTGTAGGGAAAGGATCCCCACTCTATTTACAGGAGACTGCTTTTAGACGAGGACTACTTTGTTTTATGTGGTCCTCTAACATATATCATATGGAACTTTAATTTAGCTACTGAATCTTATTGTGTTGCAGTACATCTGGATGCCCATTTGGAGAAAATTGCCACTTTCTGCACCATGTCTCTGGTGGCTACAATGCTGTTGCTCAGTTGATGAACCTTCCGCCCATGTCAAGAAATGCTCCACCACCACCACAACCCCCTCCACAGTCACACAACGGCTCTGCTCCTGGCGCTAAAACCCGCCTGTGCAACAAATTCAACTCTGCTGAAGGGTGCAAATATGGCGATAAATGCCATTTTGCCCATGGTGAGTGGGAACTTAATAAACCTGTTGCTCCACCATCCTTTGATGATCCTCGTGCTAGGGGGGGTCATCCGATGCATGGACGCTTTTCTGGGCGACATGAGCCACCTGTTCCCGCTGGTCTTGGTGCCTTTGGCGAATCAGCAACTGCTAAGATTAGTGTTGATGCCTCCTTAGCTGGGGCCATCATTGGTAAGAGCGGTGTGAACTCGAAACAGATTTGCCGTCAAACAGGTGTGAAGCTTTCGATTCGGGATCATGATTCTGATTCAAACAAGAGGAACATTGAACTTGAAGGAACCTTTGATCAGATCAAGTTGGCGAGTGAAATGGTACATGATCTTGTAGCAAGTGTCAGTGCAAATACTCCCTTTAACAAGGCTCCTGGAGGACCTGCACCCCATGGACCTTTCTCAACTAATTATAGGACCAAGCTTTGTGAGAACTTTACAAAAGGTTCATGTACTTTTGGAGATAAGTGCCACTTTGCTCATGGGGCTGCCGAGCTACGGAAGTCTGGAGTATGAGTCTTTGCGGATCCCAATTTTGTTTGTTGGGTTTTCAGTCTTCATGATGATGGGTTTGTGAAGCTCTTAATCTTGAATATGGCTAATCCAATCTAGACTCTTTTTAGTAAAATGAGGTTCAATGATTCCTAGAGATGGCTTCTTTGCTGCTTGTCATTACTAGTTTGTTTTCCTTAGGTTTTGTGGTTGGACGATACTTGTTTGCTTTTCCCACCTCTAATAGATAGAATTCTGCTAAACATGGGAGGTAATGGCTGGTCATTACATTCAACTAATTACTGTCAAGAGAAGATAGACAGAAGGTAAATTGCTGCATGGTGTTGTAATTCACGTTAGAGCTGTCATCAGAGTACAATCAGACACAGGCTGTATTTGCACTGTTTTTGGAATAGCTATGTCATGACCATAGACTGTCGACTCCTTTCATTGGCCTAGTGTATGTTTAGAATATATTTAGCCGCTAAATCTCTATTTTCATGATCGTACTTGATCTACTTGCACATTCATCAGCACGTAGTGGATGCAATGAAAGTTAATTTATTTAAATTGTGTGGAATCCATGTTCATGGCTTATATGTGAGCAGCTTATGCAGTTGCGAAGCTTTGGAAAAGCTTGTGTTTTTAGGACTAATCAATGTGTTGTTTTTGCTGCGCTAACCGCTCTGGTTTTTGTTAGCAAAATGTAGAGACTAGAGAGAGCATGTTTGCTTCTGATGTGTTGTTTGAATGTTTATGTTGATATGCTGTTTGAAATTACTGGTTCTCAATACACCTGCTAACTGAACACACGGATAGAAGCTTGTTAAATATATGTAGACATGACTTGATGTTTCAATGTTATGTGCTTAAATTACAGTGAAAATACTTGCTCAAACCAGAACTTTCATTTACTTGATCTAAACTTACCTGACTTGATCTTCTATGGTACCAATAAATTGGACCTTGATGTACGTTCTACGTAATGGTTGTTGTAAGATAAAAAATACTAGCTATAAACATTGTTGAGCATGTACTCACAAACATTATTAGTTTGACTTCAGGTTGTGCTACTAGTTTTGTTAAATGAAGTTTTTGTAAAAGATTAAATAAAAAAATATGTTAACGTTTTTACAGCGACATTAATATACAATCCCTAGCGTCAACTTGCCATATTCAGTTAAGGGGTTCTCTGTCTTGAACTCTAAATGTCAATTACATTGATCGCTTTTACGCAAATAATGGGATGGCCATTTGACAAGTTGACATACGATATACAATGGAAGAGTGTAAGCGTGTAATGTAGGAAGAACATTTTACAACCAAACAATCAAAGATGCAAAGAAACAAAACAATACGAATCAAAACAAATTGTTAAAAGAACAATATTACAAATTATCCAGGCCACTAATTTCTATATTGAAAGGTTAGATAACCTATGTTTGGGTATTACCCATATAGTTCCCCTATTATTTGGGTATATTCAGCCCAATATGAACTATTTGGCTGTTATTGTCCACTTTTGTTCGAACTGGTCCATTCATCATGCCAAATGAGGTCCAAGCCCAACCATTAGAAGGTGTTAATTAATCGGAAAAAGTTATACATTCTTCTTTTATACTCCATATCTTAATATTTGGAATCTCTTTGTAAAACAAAAATGGTCAAGTGTAAAGATTAAAAAGCAACAAAATGAAATATATAATTTGTTTCTTTTTCAGTACCAAAAATTAAAAATAAAGTGACTGGTACTCTACAAAATTGACTCTTTAACAAGGGCTAATTAATCATCATGATTCGTGAAGCCAAGCCAACCTTATTACTTTTATTGTGCATTACATTACAAATCAAAGTAGCTAATTAAAGCAATTAGAACAATCATGTGGAGTGAAATGACTCTAAATTTCAAAACTAACATAGGTGGTGATGAACTTATGAATTACAAGCCAAAGGAAACCTTTTTTTTTTTTCTCTATTTTATTTCATACCAAAAACAACAAAACAAAACATAATACTCAGATTATGCTAGATAAACATCAAAATACATACCTAGATACACCAAACATTAACTAAAAAGCATGAAAACGTGACACACCTCTTCTAAAAATACAAGAAAATGTCACTCACACCACACCAATCTATGAAAAACAACTTCCTAGCTAATCAAACATTATATCCGGTTCCGGTGTTAGCCCCTCCACCAGTTTGCCGATTCGTGGCCGCGGTCCTAGCCCCCCTACCAATAGGGTGAGCCCCAACAGCATGAGTCCCTTGCTCAACAAACCCACCGGCAGGCTCACCAGTACCATGTCCGGGCATAGCGGACATCTGGTGAGTCCCGGTGGGGAGACCAGTAGTACCAGTGGTGGAGTGAGTGTGAGACCCAGTAGTAGTGGTGGTAGTATGAGTACCACCACTACTACCAAATAAACCGGTTCCAGTTCCAGTTCCAGTTCCGGCAGCAGCAGTCTTGGCATTCTTCTCCGCAGCATTATGGCTCATAGCCTGCTGCTTCTGAAGCTCGGCCTCGGTCAAGCGCTCCTGCTTCCTCTCGGTGGCCAAGGCCTTGTCGTACTCATCATTGGCTTTCATTTTATCGACCTTCTCTTGCATCGTCGCCTTCGTCTTGTCCATCCCTGATTTCGCCGACGCCGCGATGTTCGCGGTCGTCTCCTTGACGGACTCCACTGCTTTCTTTCCTGTCTGCATCTTGGATTTGGATCAAACTAACTGCCTGAAAATTATTGCACTCTTTGATTTTTTTTTTGTGTGTTACAACGACGTTTATGTATATTATGAGCTTTCTTTTTATGGTTGTGAAATTGGTATTGTTATGACTAAATAAGGTAAGATGGTTGTCCTTATATAATGGGGTTTTTAGGAAGTGTGAAAGGGACACGTGTTGGGTTACATGAAGGTTAGAACTAGAGAGCTCCACGTGTTAAAGTACGTGTTGAGCTAAGGAACTTGTTATGCACTTGTTAGATTTCTATTCCTCTTTTAGAGCTTTAATGGATATGTATCAATGTATGTATATGTATAAACGTGGGCAACTTGGCTTAGGAGTTTGGGTTTTTATTGCTCCTTTTTTGCTTCAAACTACACCGTGCATGGGTTGGATCGGAGCATGGAATGGAAGTGTACATTTATTTGTCTTCTGTTTGTAGTGATATGCTTATACGAACAAGAGCTTCAATGAGATAATTGTTAGAGATTTAGAGAAGTCTTTGTAATAGATGTGTCACTGAAGGTAGTCCTATATTAACACATAATACCTTCGTTAATTATTATGTGTAATTTTGGGGTATTATTTGTAAGATATAAAATATTTTAAAGTTACACATAATATTTAACAAAGGTAATATATGAAGCTAGCTTGATGTTGGGAAGGAAGTATCACATTGGTAGAATAGAAAATATTATATAGTTTTTCAGCCATAATTATTTACTAATAACAATAATACATCATTGAAAACTGTTATTTCATCCACAAACTAGATTTAGGACCTGTTCTTTTCAGCTTATTTTCAGTTCAGTTCAGTTTAGCTTATTTTCAGTTCAGTTCAATTCAGCTCCAATTAGTTCAGTTCAGTTTAGTAAATAAGAACAGACTCTTAGTGCTCCTATCTATAGACCCCGATGATCTTTTGGTGAGTTATATAATCTTTTTTAGATACATAGATTCCAGTCATATTTTAACATAAAGTAATATTATAAATTTATAATAGATAGGTTTTTAAATTTATTTTTTAAGCTAGATATAGGAAAAAACTAGATTAGAATTGTCTTCTCATTTCTCACAAAACCGTTCCTATCCTATTTTGTAGTAAAAAAATATAAAAACTTGTTACCCAACAATAAATCAGTATATATCTTAATGGGTCGTCGGAGTAGATATCCTAATGAGTCGGAGTAGAGTAATCCAGAGACGCAATATAATTTGTTGATCTGTTTCTGTTAGAAATTGAGAGATGTACTGATAAAGGACAAGAAGGAATCCAAGATGAATGATGATCTTGATTAGATAGATTGTGAATAATACTCAAATACTTAAAGTGAGAGGATAACAAATATGTAAAATACAGTCGAGTGATGATAAACTCTAACTCTAAGTTACCAAGACAATCTTAAGGGAGGACAAGGTTAAATTAAAGTCTTAGCCAAAATACGGTTGTAAGAGTTAGAAAGCATGCATTTGTTAATATTTTAAAGGATTGTGAAGGTAGGTTTGGAATAATATGATATAGATCCGATTTCGTTAATACGTGTAGAATTTTAATCAAGACGTGGCGCACGCAGCTGATTAACTGATCCTTTACTTTTGTATCAGAAAATATTATCATGGCTATGTATGTCAGGTTTGTATCTTGGAGTTTGCAGCCGTACATATCTATCTATTTATGGCATTTTTCCCTTCAATTGCATGGCTGTCCCAATTAGGATTTTACACGATATTATGTGCCAAATCGATGAATATTATAAGTTGTTGATCCTTGGGTCTATAATCTCTTTACAGTGCGTTTTTGGTGTGGCGAGCTCACGATCCGGCAGGGTACCACATTATTAATCCCTCTAGTAATCCTTTAAATAACCCCACTTAAGTAATCTCTTAAGTAGCCCATCAATAATGGAGGGATCTAATTTATTAAAGGGAGAAGGAAAATGGATTTTTTCAATTCTCTCCATGCATTAGATATCCAAAAAAGGATGGTTCACCACTTCTTATCTTGTGTGTGTATTTGTTTTTAGAGAGCCATAACGGCGAATAATGAGAATCAATCCCATAATTCCTTGAAATAGGAAGGGAAGCTTTAACCACTTGAGACATCCCTCACACTATTTCCATTTCTCTCGCTCTATCTAAACACAATGCGTGTTAGTTTGTATTTAGGCCATGAATTGTGAGTATGGACATAAATTAGATTTAACTAGTCTTCTAGCCCGTGTAATGCACGGGTTGTTTATAGATATATATACAATACAAATTTTTATTTCATAATATATTTTTATTGGAAAACAAATAGCTTATAAAGGAGAAGAAGGGGTGAAAAATGAATGTAATTGTAGAAGATATTAAGCTGGGAAAAGTGAACCATGCAAACAACATTCATACATGTATTTATTTAAAGTGTTTTTTTTTTTGGCGTTGGTGAAAAATAAAATAAACATGTGACTTGATGGGGATAATGGTTTGTGTTTTTAAATACTAAGTATAGATATAGATTATCCTACATGACTATATTTTATCACATCTAGATCTACCTTAATACATCAATATTCATTTAAAAAAAACCCCTTATATATATCAATAAAATAATACCCTCTTCGTGTTTAAATATAAGTGTTACACTTACCAATATTGCGATCGTATTTTAATAAGTGTTATACTTTTTTTTTTTGGCAAAAAACTATATTTTAATACTAGTTTTGTGCCCCGTGCAATGTCCGGTTTGTTTATTAAATTTTGAGATAAATTTTAAATCTTTATTCAAATTTCAAAATATATCTCTAATACAAAATTCGTTTGGAATTGATGTGCTTTTGTAACAATTTAAACTATGTAGTAGGCATGTAAATGATTAATAATAATATTGGTATTTTTTTTGTAGAGTTATAATCTAATATATTTTTTTTGAATAAAATTATAATTCAATTTATACATATGAAATGGAGTTATAATCTAATATTTTTTTAGAATAAAATAATAATTCAATTTAGAATTTTTTTGTGAAAAACTACCTTTTATATACAACTTTTTGTGAAAAACTACATTTTAAAAAAAATGTTGTAAATGACTACCTCTTTTTTAAAAAATGTTGTAAAAGACTACCTATTACCGGAATCTGGTCGTTGACTTTTTTCGCCGGCGTTGACTAAGTCATGTGAGTAGCACGTGCCCTTTAATGACCCTTTTCCCACCCATTTCCCCCCAAATTTCACGAATTCCTCCCATTCAGCCCCTTTTTGTAACTCTAGAACCCTAATTTCTCGATTTCTTCTCCAATTCAGCCCCAATCTGTTGAATTTCCTTCCAATTATTGTAAGTTTTCCTTAAATCCATGTTTATCTTGCTTAATTTGTGCAAACCCCATTTTCAATTGTTGGGTATATGCGAAAATTGAATGTTTAAAGCAATTGTGTTTTTATGAATTGATCTGATTGCGATTGTAAATATGATGTAGGTGTGATGACTTTTCCTTCCAGAGACTAGTGCAATTGTAGTTTGAATTTAGGGAAGTTTGAAGTTTGTGAGAGGAATTTACAATAATTAATTTTTGAATTTGATTGTTGTTAGTGTACCGTGGTTGGGATGGTGGTTAGTATGGCTGCTACTTGCAGCTTAATGGTGTGAATTGGTGTTATTGTTGGTGGCGTCAAGAGGTAGAGATAGAGGGTGGTGGTGCGGTGATGGCGTGGAAATGTGTGTTGCTATGAGAAAGGGAAGATGCTGCTGTGAGGATCGCGGTCTTGCGAAGTAGTGTGGGCTTAATTGGATGTGTTAGATTCGACAAGCTGGAGGTGGTTTCAAGTGGGGTTGTGTTGGTTTTGGGATGCGTGAGGGTGTAGGCCGGGGTGTTTATTTTGAGGTGGGTTGAGGTGTTGTGGTGGTGGGGTGGTGGTGTAGATGGTGGTGCATAGAAAAAAAAAGAAAAAAAAGTTTTTAAAGGTCATGTGACTGACACATGGGTGGTCAACGCCGGCGACAAAAGTCAACGACCAGATTCCGGTAATAGGTAGTCTTTTACAACATTTTTTAAAAACTAGGTAGTCATTTACAACAATTTTTTTAAAAGGTAGTTTTTCACAAAAAGTTGTATATAAAAAGTAGTTTTTCACAAAAAATCCTTCAATTTATACCTATGAAATATTGGTATTTTATCGAAAATAAAACTCTCAACTAACAATTTTATTCTAAAATTCTATCCAAATTTGATTGAAAATTGAAATCTAAACTAATTAATTTATTTTATGAAGTCTATCTAAGTATATCCAACGTGGCACGACATTTGGCGAAAAGGCACGACACTTGGCGAAAAGTTGAAATGTCAAGTGTCGCTATTTCGTGACCTGACTAAAAGTTTAGCTTTATATATTAGTTATATGATATGATTAGGAGAAAGATAAAACTGGATTCAACCTTGTATCTTTCTCCTTTTTTTTTTTTTTAAAAAAAAAACCTTGTATCTTTCTCCTTTCATGGTTTATATCCAAATTCATTACTCCCTCATCGGTGTTTTTTTTAAGTGTTACACTTCCCATTACCGGTCGTATTTTTTTAAGTGTTACACTTCATTTTTTGGCAAAAAGTTATATTAAAATATTATATCTCTCTCCACTCATTGTCCCCACCCAAACCCATGGCCACTACTACTTTTTAATTATATCTTTCCTCTCACATTCATTACTTTTCAATCAACTATTAACTCCACTATCTTTCTTTTACAAATTTTAATACTTTAACTACCCCACTTACCTTTTATTTTATTTAAGTCAATTAAATTGCCTAAAACTATGTGCCGGTCAAACTTACCTCTTATTTTCCCCCCCTCTAAAATTCATTATTTTTCAATAAGCTATTATCCCCACTATCTTTGTTTTACAATTTTTTAAATACTCTAACTATACCTAATCACCTCTTATTTGACTTAAGTCGATAAATTATCAAATTAAAACTATGAGCCAGTTAAAATATAACACTTATTAATGCAAGGGGGAGTATAAAATAACATACAAGTCAATAAAATATTATGTATGTGCTACCTATGTTACTATAATGAAGTTTCTATCTCTTAGAAGTCAACGATAATACAAAGTACATAGTACCTTCATGGCAATGGTGGATCCATACGACGTCGTGCATCAACAACAATTAATAAGGTGGTATACATAAGCCGTTATAACTTATAATTTCAAATGGACTATATGGAAGACTTAATTTTCTGTTGTTGCTATTATTAGCAGCTTCTTTGAGACGTTCAATTTCATCATTTGTAACAAGTTTGAAAATTGGAGTCACATTATCACCCTTTTTGCCTATACCAACTTGCCTAAAATGTTTCATGCTTCCACCATCATCAATTTCCCTTGTTATGGATCCATCTACATCATCTTCGGATTGTAGGATACGCCGATCTAGGAAAGGTGCAACCTCTAAGGGCTCGCCTCGAGCAAGCCTTGCCCATTCCCTAGTAAAATGATATGCCCACCACATGCAAATTTAGTGACTTGCACAACTAATAAAGGAAGGTCTTGAATTGGTAGAAATCACCAAAATCCGCGATTTTCATGGTAGACTCTACTTCAATGAGCTCCGCACCCTTGCATTACACACGAGCTTAACTCGTCCTCCTCCTATCCATTTCAACCGGCCAGCTAGAGGGTAAAATGTAACCAAGGCCCGACTCAACGAGTTTTTAAGAGTATTGATGACTTTGTTGGTTGATGGATCACACCAATGTTGTTGAATTGGTCTATCATAGAAGTATGTATGGTATGCATGTGTAACGACTGAGACATGATCAAGTTCTGCCATATAGTCCATTTGAAGTTATAAATTCAAGATGGAAACCGCATTGTATAAATGTGTTGAATAAGAACTCCCAGGAGCGGTTTCAGATGGATCTACAGAGAAACTGATGAGGGGACCATCATTGGGAGAGGTGGACTCTTTGTTTTATGTGAGTACATCTCCTCTTCATGCAGAATTTAGAGGGATCCTTTTGGCGTTGGAATGGTGTCATGCAAACCACCTACAGGAAATCCAGGTGAAAACAGATTGCCTGTTTGCGATACAATTCCTAAGATCACCATCAACAGGGCCGGTACAATTGCATCATCTCTTAAAGGAAATTCGCTTGACGGGTAGTTTGTTTATGTTTTGTAATAAAACTACCTCCGTTTCATATTATTTGCAACGATTAGACATTTCTTCTTTCTAATTTATGTCAAATCATCGTTGCAAATAATATGAAATGGAGGTAGTATTATGTTTCTAGACAGGTCATACAAGATGCCCATGACTTAGCAGTCCAAGCTAGGAATTGAGGCACCTGCTGACCTTAGGTGTTTGCTTAGATCCTGTCAAAAATATATATATATATATATATATATATATATATATATATATATATATATATATATATATATATATATATATATATATATATATATATATTAAATTCATTTCTTTTTCTGTGTGTAAGGAATTGCTAGCTTAGGTATATATAGAAATCTACGGTGTGTTTGGTTAAAGAAATGGAAAGAAAAGAAAGGGAGGGAGGGAATAAAAGAGAAGAGAAAGGAAGATAGATGAGTTTTCCTTTCAAATCTCTCAATTATTCAAGAGATCACTTTATTACAATTTAATCCCTCTATTTCTCTCCTTTACAATTCCCTTTCTTTCTCTTTTACTATACAAATGAATGGGGTGAAAGTGTTTCAGATTTAAACCAAACCAAACCTAATTAGTAAGGGCTTGTTTGACATCATTTTTGGTTTTTAGTTTCCTTTTTTTTAAAAACTAAAAACCAAAAACAGGAAACAAGAAAAAAGTGTTTCCACTTTTTTTGTCAGTTTTAAAAATTATTATGATTTTTATAAGTTTAAATAATTTTTTATTCATTATGTGACATATATCATATATTTTTATACAACAAAAAACCAAAAAACAAAAACCACAACAATGCCAAACGAACCCTAATAATTCGAATTTAAACAGTTTGTAAAAATTAAAATAATATGAATTACGGTTGGGATTTGGTTTTGGGATTAAAAAAAAAACGAAAGACAAATTACAAACTAAAATTTTTACTCATTACACTAAACCCATATCATTTCTTTAACAATGTATCCCAACCCATTTTAACCTTTCATATATAAACCAAAATATAAAACCCTAATTCTCAAATTCCCCTTTGTCAGTATTTCACTCTCTTAAGAAAGTCATGGCTCACCGCTCACATCACATTTTCTCACTTTCTCCTTCATTTCACAATTCGATCTACCGACACCCTCATTTGCCACATCTTCTCTAGTTCTCCATCCTTTCTCAATTTCTTTGACGTTGTTAGTGGATACTAAAAGTGAATGTATTTAACAAGAAAAGGTTGAATGATTGCACGGATTTTTTGGGTGAAGTTCGGGTTTCAGGTTTGAATATTGTTGCGAAAAAGGGAACTAATTTCGGTTTGGATTGAATGCTAATTTGAAAATCCAAAATAATTCGGTTTGGTTTGGATTGGATCGAATCGTAATTCGACTTGGATTCGATTTGAGAAATCCAAAACCGAATCAATTCGATTTGAATTCAGTTTTGGCTATAATATAATCCACACTAAGGGGCCGTTTGGTTCACCATGAGGAAAGGGAATGACTAAGAGAAAGGGAAAGAGGGAGAATGGAAAGCAACTCCCCTATTTATTATAGGTTGTTTGCTCACAAAGGAGAAAGGGAATGAAATGGAACTTCACATGGAAGTACCAACTCACTGCCAACAACCAACTCCAACCCCCTCCCCCCAGCGGCGCCGAGATCCCCCACCCACTTCATTTGTCCCTACCCCTCCCTGCCGGCGACCTACTCCCCTTGTCCACCGCGTCGCCGCCCTCCCTCGTCCACCGCGTCGCCGCCCCTTTTCCTTCTAATTGTTGATGTTGTCCCTTTTCTCTCTCTTTTTAAGTGATTTGTTTGATAGATCTACTAGGTTGATTGTTAATAGAGTTTCATAGGTTGTTTTTTTTGGGTGTTTGAGGGTTGTTTATGGTTTTTTTTGTTGAGATGGTTAGGCTTTTTGGGTGGGTTTTGGGGTGGTTTTTATAGTGGTTTTCATGGTGGGTGTGGTGATTTCGTGGGTAATGTGTGGTGAATGTGGTGGGTGAGGGTTAATTCGAATGAAGTTGGGTAATTTGGGGAAGATGGGTTTTTTTTCCGAGGGGATTTGGGTGGTTTCGGTGGTGAATGTTGGTTTTAGGTGGTTTTGATGGTGGCTGGATGGTGGCGGCAGGGGCGTCGGCGATGTTATGGTGGTTAGCGGTGGTTCAGGTGGTAGTTCTGGTGGGTGGATGGTGGCTATGCGGTGGTTTTGATGGTGTTAGGGTGGCTAGGCGGTGGTTCTGGTGGTGTCAGGGTGGCTGTATGGTGGCTAGGCGGTGGCGTCGGTAGTCCGTTGGTGTTTTTAAGAGTGGTCAAGGTAGTTAGAAATTTGGTCAAGGTAGTTGGGTGAAAAGGAATTTGGGGGTTTGAGGGATTCCCTTGGGAGGGGTGGGGAATGAAAATAGAGGAAAATGGGGTAATGGGAGGGGTAAAGGGAATGATTGATTTTGTCTATCAAACATCAATAAAGGGATTCATGGTAGTTGATTCCCATTCCCTTTGTTGAATACCCCCAACCAAACGGCCCCTAAACTTTCACCCTTATAAATGGATGATAATCCATCCCTCCCATGCCTTTCCCTTCTTTTTTCCTCCATTTCCTTTAATCTATACAAAGTAAATTCAAGTGTTTCTATTTACAAATGTAGTGCCCAAAAAAATGGGTAAGATATCCAGGGTTGGAAGTAGTATGTAATTAACTTCAATTTTAATGCTATTGATCATATGTTTTTGTGTGTGTATTTTTTTAATTAATATGTCCCAAAGAACACTAATTATCATTGATTAAAACCCTACAGGCTACAACATTTACAATTCAGGATTAACGACAAAGAAATAGATTTAACAAAATCAAAAAAGAAATAAATGGGGAAGGACTAAGAATCTAAATACATACAATAGGTATTACACAATTCGACTCATTCTCGATTCTTTGTCTCATACAACTTTTTAAGTGGATCCGTCGTCGCTTCGTAATTTTTGAAGAAATAAAATTCTTGTGACAAATTTATATCCTGAATAAGAGTAATCAGTATAAATCGTGACTCTATATAACATAATACTATTCCAAGCAGAGAGAACACCTTGTTTTTCGAAGGAGATAAAAAAAACCTTGTCTTTTGAAGTATAATTGTGTTCTAATTCAAAGTATATTGTTTTATTTATTTATTATTTAATTCAAGTATACTTAGGGCTTGTTTCGATTGACTAAATTGAGCTGAATTTAACTGGATTGAACTTATTAGAGCTGAACTGAATTGAATATTTTATGAGAAAAGGAAATTAAGAACTGAATTGAACTGCACTGAACTAAACTTATCAAAGTTGAACCGAACTCAACTGAACTCAAAATAATCTGAAGAGAACAGGCCCTTAGCTTGTTATTCCTCCACTCTTTCAAAGTTTATCTTTGTTGCACAAAAATGTCAAAATAAGAACTTTTAATGACAAAGAAAGTACATTTTGACAATGTTAATATGATAATTTTTTTTTATTTTTTATTTTTTTAAATGTGAAAGTAGTATTTAAATGTTGCTTATGGAGTTGTGTTTGTAAAAGAGGAAATATGACCGCTCAATAATTGATCCATTTTCTTCCATGTGACTATAATTACATTTAATTTGAGCACTTGAGTTAATTATTGAGTGTGGAGAAATTTAAGGACATTGTATTAGTTAATATTTGTGTTTCACAATAACCAATATAAGTCTGTTGACTTTTTAGGACGAAGATCAAATTCTTTGTTAAATGAGAAAAGACACATAACTATATGTTTAATAATATGAAGTTGTGTTTGACAAATGACAACACATTATCATCTTAAAAAAAAAAAAATACTGTAATTAGTATTGTTCCAGCTTCACATTAAGTAAATTAAAAGTGATAAAAGAAGACTTTTGACTTCTAACGAATATTTGATACGTGCAATCAATTATGTTTATATTTTTTTCACGCCCTATTAGTTTTAGCTATTTAGTGCTACCTTATTATATTCCGTTAAATTATCCGCTCTATTTTATCTCCTTTTGACTTTGGTATATGATAGAGATATAGAGTATAAAAATCAGTCAAGGACTTAACATCTACTTACACACAATTACAAACTCATAAGCTAAAACCTACTCCCTCCGTCCTTAAATTAAAAGTCTATTTTTCTTTATTATGTGAGCAATAATTGGTAGAAAGAGGCTTTATATAAAGGAACAGAGGGAGTACTAGATTGAAACAAATCTAAATTTAAGTCTGGGATTTTGCATCAATACATCATCAATTGGAAAAAATCTCTCCCAGTAAGAGTTATTGCAGCATTCTCAAATCTCAAATTTTGCTAGCTCCAAGCAATTGTCAAGAACAATAATAATACCATTTTGAAAACATAATGGAAGACAACATGGCACACAATCAATATTGGGATTTTAAAATTATTTCTATCTTTCTCAATTCTAATTTTATTATTTAATTTTTTATTTATCAAGCATTTGTCAATGCATAAATCTAGAGCGAGCCTCACTTTATCACGTTGTTTATTAAGTGGAAAAATCGTACATAAATTAACAAAAATGTTAAGTCAACATGACATTTTCATAATTTTATCAACAATTGTGAACCCTTACATAATAAAAAGATTGATATATTTATAGTTTTGCCAAATTTATTTATCAAGGTACGGAGTAATAAACTTGTATTTTCGTACAAATCTAACGATGCATATCTTTAATTTATACTACCTCCGTTAAATATAATGTGCAACTTTTACTATTTTTGTCCGCTAAACATTATGTGCAACTAAGAAATTTCTTTCCTCTTTTAGTAAAAAAAAAAGTCAAATGTCAATTTTACCCTCACTTAAAAAACTAAAACACAAATTACTAACTATAATAAGATTTAATCAATCAATAACTATATATACTAAAAGACACACCAGCAGTGACACGTGTCATTTTCTGATGTGTCCTCAGTTTTTTTTATTTTTTATTTTTTTTTAATAAATTTCAATTAAAGAAATAAATCTTATTTACAAAAATTCCATAACCTTACACAATATAATTACTTAAAATAAAAAAAAAAATTGACATATCTTTAACAAAAATATTTATATAGCTATAAAAAAAATTCTTAACATAAATTTGCTCATTTTCTACGTCTGTTAATATCTAACATATCTTTCGTAATCCTTTATTTTCCTCAAAATTTGTCAACTATATTTTTAGAAATTTTTTTGTTTATAAAAACTAATTATAATGATAGTTTTATAATGGTTATTGAAGATTACCGTGCATGGCACGGGAACTAACCTAGTTAATCACTAATTCTCACCCAATTTTCACCCCAACGAACCAACCCAATCTAATTCATCAACTCTTCATCTTCAATTCAAGAAACTCAAAATCATCTTCATTCATCTGCATCTTCATCTCCGGCCATCTTCATCTTCCCCCATATTTTCACTCTCCTCTTTCAATCTCATTATCTCTCTTCATCTTTTTTAGATCTTCGTTTTCTCTCATCAACTTTCAAAAAATTTATAGTGGGTTTCATAGATTTGAGATCTTCTTTCTCTTTCTTCAACTTTCAAGAAATTCATTTGTGATGGGTTTGTCGATTTTGTGGTGATGATTTTGCCGTGGTTTCCGCCGGAACTATGGGGGTTTTTGTGAGAATGGTGGCTTGGCTTTTGTGGGTTTTGTTTTTTCGAGGGGGTATTTTGTCGAAGTGGTGCCTGGGTTTCGTGGGGCTAGTGGGTTTTGTATAGATGGGTTTTGTGTGGTTGGTAGTGGTGGAGGACTGGTGGTTTTGTGGGGGTTGGTAGTGATGGTAGTTTCGTGGGGGTGGTAGTGTTGGTGGTGAAGCTGGCGGCGGTGTTGGTGAAGGTGGTGTGGGTGGTGTTGGCTGCTCTTGGTGGTGGCAGTGGGTGGTTGATTATTTATCTATACAATCTCTCTCCACCTTAATTACATACCCCTAGAATACATTAGATCACGATAAAGACTACACATACAATTGTTGTATGTGGTCCATACATATAATTATAATTGATCATGTTTTTATTGGCTACAATAATGGGCCCAAGTTCCATTAAATTCAATTTATATTTGACTTATAATTTTCTACCTTATTTTGATGATGTGTTAAATTTCTAATGGTGTTGTATGTAGGGACAACATACAATGATTGTATGTATATCAACTCTTGCATTGGTTTTCATGTCAAGCCTCAAAGTTGCACATAATTTTTAAAGTAGTAATAAATAAAGACTATATTTTAAAAAAAGTGGACATTTGGATAGCATTTTTAAGATAATCGAAAAAACCTCAATTATTGTATTTTCTTATGTTTAAATCACGAAAGATGGACAAAGATGTGCAAAAATAATGCAAAAGTCAAACTACTAAAAAAAGAACGAAAAGTATCAAAGTAGAATAGTTGACTTAGTTATGGATTACGATCCGCACATTTTTTAACTTAGATACAAATTAAAGCTTCGACATGTGAACAAAACTCATTTGCATCTTCCTTTATTTGTAAGATTTAGCCTTAAAGGAATCATGGTTATATAATGGAACGAACTCTTTTGCCATTAATAACATCTACCCATTATATTTAATTAGATGGCAGCCTCAGAGACCACAAACACCAATACCCAAGAAAAATTGGAAGACGAAATCAAAGAGTTACAACTCTCCCTCCCAAAAGAAACTTGGTTTGTATGGCCTATGTACTTCTATCAAGGTCTATGGATCCTAAGTCATATTTTTGAGGGTGTAATCGCATTCAAAACCCACTTTCAAGCTCGTGACACTGATATCGTCTTAGCCAGCCTACCCAAAACTGGTACAACATGGCTAAAATCTCTCCTATTTACTATTGTAAACCGACAAACATTGTCTAACAATCTTTCTCAACACCCTTTTAACACAAAAAATCCTCACGACCTAATCATCAACTTAGAGATGGAAATTATTGAGCATCTACCAAACTTAGCTAAAACACCCGCACCTCGAATATTATCTACCCACATGCCATATTTATCACTCCCAGACTCGATCAAGACTTCAAAATGTCGAATTGTTTATATTTGTCGAAACCCTTTTGACACCTTTGTTTCACTCTGGCATTTTTACCTACAATTTGAATCATGTAAGGGAATCACACCAAATATGGAATTGATGGAACAATATGTTCACAAGTTTTGTTCAGGTGTAATCCCTTGGGGACCCTATGAAGATCACATATTGAGTTATTGGAAAGAAAGCAAGAAAAACCCACAAAACGTGTTGTTTTTGGAATATGAAGGGTTAAAGAAAGAACCAAAAGAACACTTGAAAAGGTTAGCTGAGTTTGTGGGTTACCCGTTTTCGAAGGAGGAGGAGAAAGAAAATGTTATAGATGAGATAATAGAGCTTTGTAGCCTTAAGAGCTTGAAAGATATGGATGTCAATAAGAGTACAATGTTTTATCCTTGGTTTGAGTACAAGGCTTTCTTTAGGAAAGGGGAGGTTGGAGATTGGACCAATTACTTGACTCCTTCAATGGCTAAGCGTATTGATGAAATTCAAGATAAACTTAAGAAGGCTGGTTTTTCATCTTCATACTATCAAACTAATGTGATTAAGCCTTAATTGTTTTTATCTACAATATAGACCTTGATGCTATGTTTATACATCCTATTAATGTTTTCTAATAAAGGTTATACGTGTAACAAAAATGTTTTTGTTTATTTATTTATTTATTTTAAGGAAGCTCTAACCACTTGCTTTATACCCCAATCTCTTAATATTATGTTATTGATTGTAAATAAAAAAAAAAAAGGTAATTTTACAACTTAAAAGGGTTAATTTAAAGATAGTAAAATTTATCATCCAAAAGGCGTTTTCAATTTAACCCCTGTTCTATTCACCTTATTCCATTTATTTCAGGGTCAATAAGCTAGATAAATTCAAATAAACATTAATAAGTTCAGATAAGATAAGTTTAGATAAGTTGTGATAAAAGTTAATCAGGGGATCCAAATTTAATTTATAGCTAAAATAAATTCTAATAAGGGCTAATAAGTTCAGATAATAATAAGGGCTAATAAGTTCAGATAAGATATGATAAGTAAAAACCAAGTG
Organism: Chenopodium album; assembly: GCF_948465745.1. NCBI lineage: Eukaryota > Viridiplantae > Streptophyta > Magnoliopsida > Caryophyllales > Amaranthaceae > Chenopodium > Chenopodium album. The sequence continues at coordinate 69,171,296 of NC_137838.1, read as the reverse complement.
AATAGAACACAACTAGTATTCGATCTATAATCTTCCCCAACAATAAAGTAGTCAATATATTGTTGCTGAAGTTTATGAATAACTTGTTAATTATATTCATTAAATGGTTATAAATTGAAGTTTACTTTGAAAGGTTATAAACTGATGAATAAAATAAATAAATAAATAATGGCATAAATTAACAAAATGAGTTTGATCTGTTCTTAGAAATACATAGTGAGTAGTAAAATAAATTAATGTAATAAAAAAAATTCTTCATAAACTTGTACCACAAAGATTGGACCTACACATTTGATTGTCCTCGAGATCCAAAAGTTATTCAATCTCTCTCTTTTAATATTGAATGAATAAACAAATTAAACTTCAACACAATCAAACTCTTTTTACTTTGAATTGAGTAACAAAAAAACAAGTAAAAGTGTTCAACATGAGACCGAAAATATAAAAGAACATTTTATTTAAGCTTTAAAGAGTTTGAACTATGCATTACACATCTAAACGTATGTGGTCATGCGCCTGCTACAACAACTATTACATTCTACTATTGCGACTTTTTCTCACAGGTTAACCCGACCTAAGTTAACGAACAAAACTCCTTAGAAGTATAGAAAGGGTAAGGATTAGATCCCTACCCTAAACACCCCTTTGTAAGAATCAATTCTCAATGTCACATTTTTTCACTAGGCCGGACCTTGCTTGATACTTATATTACTACACCAAATTGAAATTAAACAAAAAAAACTATTGTAACTAAGACGGATCAGATTTAAAAGAGGCAGCTAAGTGTTAGTCTGCCTCTCGACCGCATTCTTAGCGTGTTCCCCCTGCTTACGAACCTCGGCTCCGCCCTTAGTAGCCTCCTTCTTCGCAGTAGCCGCATTCTTATCGAATGCGTTATCACCCTTCATCTGATCCACCTTCTCCGTCACCGTCGCCTTTGCCTTCTCGGCCCCTGCCTTTGTTGACGCAACTGCGTCAGAAGCCTTCTCCTTCATTGCGTCCATTTCCACTAGCAAATAAAGCTTAAGTCTCTCTTTTTTCTTTCTATTTTTGGATAAATGCAAGAATATTTTCCTTTCTTTTTTGATCTTTCTTTTGTTGGTTGATTTTGGAGTACGGTGGATAGGAGCATTTAAGGATGTCATGAGAATTGTGAGATAGTGACACGTGGGTTGAATATGTGACGTGTTGCTTTAGAAGATAACACGTTTTAGGATTGTTGAGTTGCTGTCTTGTGTTAAGTGTTGAGTTTGACACTTATTATTTTGGTTTTTTATGTAGAGATAAGGTTAGGGAACATGGGACGGCCCAATAATTTAATGTACCCAAAGTTGCGACTGGGCTTTAGAACTTGGAAATGAGAAAGTGTCCTACTTTTTGTAGATTCCAAATAGAGCTCAACAATGATGCGTATAAACCAGTTTGAGACTTCAACAATCAGTTTATGGTTTTGGTTGAATTAATCCTTTAAAATTGAATAGTGACAGTGTGACATAAAAGCCACGGATTGAAATTTCATTCACCTTCACTTTCAAGTAGAATATTTCTCCTCAAATTATAAGGTGTATCACGTCTATAAATTTTAACATCTAGTAAAAAAAATATGAACAATCACAAATTTTGAATATGTATATATTAATTATGAAGATTTAGTACAAACGAACATTTATTTACTACAGTAAAAATCAACATACATTTATTTATAATGTACATATAAACAATTTATTGTATCTTTATTTGTATATAAATTGAATTTGAACCTATTTGTTTATAAAATGGACATTTTAATTTAAAATGAACATGACACTATTAGAATTGAACATATAATTTTTGAAAATAAACATTGAAGTTTTTAAATAGAGTCATTACACCATTTTATAATAAAAGCATCAATAAATACGAACATCACACTACTCGAATTTGAACAATTATTATTTGAAAATGAATATTGAAATTTAAAATATGAACACAACACTATATAAAGAATATCAATTTTTTGAAAGAAGTTTGTCCGACTCGTAATAATCCAATAGTTTTATAATATGAACATTTCTATATAAAATAGGAACATATAAAATTGGATGTTTATGTTCATTTGTGACGTGTTTATATTTTTTTACTAAGTGATCATTATTTTTTAATATTTCATTATTAAGTGTTCAAAAGTATACACGAGGTGCACATAATAACTATTGAATATTTCTCGCCTATGCTGCATATACATTTCAAGCCTAAAAGACTTTTATGTTTTCAGATAAAAGTGTTAATTCGAGACATTTGAGTTATTGTTCAAGGGTAATTAAGTTCTCAATTATCCCATGTGATCATTGATAAATAATAAGTAATTGCAAAATACAACAAACAACAATTGAATTATTTAAGCATTGAATCACATTTAATCAAGTAAATGTATATGAAACTAAAGTTTATAGTCGTGAAGAATTATCAAGCATGGCATCAAAATATATACAAGATTACTCAACAATTGTATTCAAGCTTTGCATCACATTTAATCAACTAAATGTATATGACACTGAAGTTTATAGTCATGAAGTAAATCCTTGAGAGGATGACAATACGGGTGGTGAGGCAATACAATATGAGAAATTGTACGGCAATTTAGACTGAGAAACCATGGTCATAATTAATAGGAAAAATTGAAATAAATAATCCCACCTTTGCTCGACCAGCTCAAAACGAACCCACCTTTGCATATTCTAGGAACGAGCCCACCTTTGCCCTATATTTTCTCAAAACAAGCCTTTTTACCTATGACCTATTGAGCAGGTTAATTTTTTTGTTTTCTTTTTTTAGAAAACTCTTTCTCCTCCACCTCACCACCCATTTCCCACGTGCATTCCCTGCCACGACCAACACTACCATCCCCTACTCCTCTCACCACTCCTCACCGCAACCAAAGCCACCGCATCACCTTCTCAGCAACAATACACCACCAAATAACGACATCAACCACCACCGTCACCTCTCATTTCCGACCTTCATCAATCGCAATCATTCACATCACCTTCACACCCACAACTCACCTGTTGCACTCGCCCAGCACCACCACCGAATTGCACACACCACCTCTGCCAAACACCGCAAGCCGCAATAATCGCACCAAATAACAACAACACCACCACAAGTCACTTGCAAGCAATTTGCGAACCCCCGAATCACCAATTTGGCGCACAAGTAGAAGCAATTAGCAATTAATTCTCCAATTGAGTGGGTCCTTTAGGTGGGACTTTTAAGTGGTGGAGGTAAGTTAGGCGGGGTGGGATGGTGGTTTTTTAGGTGAGTTAGGGCGGCGAGACAGTGTGATAGGGGTGGGTAAAGGTTTCAGGGTGAATGAGGGGAGGTTGTGGGTGGGATTCAGGGTGAATGAAGGTGGTTGAGGGGTGGTTGTCGCTGCCGGGAGGTTAGGGGCAGCAGCCGAAGGGGGGAGAGGCAGCAGTGGCGGTGGCCGGGGGGAAGGGCAGGGGCGGCAGCCGGAGGAGGGATGGACGGTAGTGGCAGTGGTTAAGATATGGGGGAGGAGAGAAAAGTTTTTTGAAAAAATTATTTTTAAATTTTTTTTAAAAAAATTAGACCAATTAGAAGGTGACATGTGGCAGTCACCTTCTAAAACCGGTTGCTAACTTACAAAACCAGTCAAGGGCTTGTTTTGAGAAAATAGAGGGCAAAGGTGGGCTCGTTTTGAGCAGATGAAGCAAAGGTGGGATTATTTATTTCAATTTTTCCTAATTAATATTCCCCCTATTTCTTTTTAGTTGACACATTTCTTTAATCACGTTTGCCAATTTATAGATTTAATCATTAATATCTTTAATTATGGATAAGCACAAATTATAAAAAGTTGGTATTTTGAAAATATATATTGTGATGAATCTAATAAGATTCCACATGACTATATTTTTCATTACGTATAAGCACAAAACACAAACAAGGGGTAGTATGTGAATAGTGATAAAGTCAAAATGTGTCAATTAATATAAAACGGAGATAGTATCCAATAATATAAGAGGTAGCTATGCAAATAATAGCAATCATAAGCCGAAACTCTGAAAGTGTAGCTATGCATAAGTGCATACTTGAATCGTACTCTTTGTTGCGGAGGCTTGCGGTAGTAGGGTAATTTTATTGTATCATGTATCAAATTGTGGTTATTCATTTTAACATTGAGCTCCTAAAAGATATACCCTTCTTTATAAGTTTAGGTCATGCTTTTATCAAGACTCTTTTTAAGTGTGGAACAATCTTTCTTAACCTCACAATTGATTAAAGGGAATGTTAAGGCATTCATATTAGTTTTTTTTTTTCTGCATCACTTCTACTAGAGGTGCAACCCGAATCGAGGCCTTTCATTTCTCCTCCGTATCTGCTGGTAAATGGTGATGGTATTACAATGTGTTCTATCCTCACCCATGGCCTGAGAGAAGTACGCCATGTTAAAGATCACGAAAATAACTTTGAGCTACCCTCCACAGTAAATATATAAAAAATTATCTTCCATTTTTCTTCTCCATCCATTTCTCACCAGTTGCGATATATGGAGATTCTGCTAAATTTGGAAATGACAATTTGATGAATTCACAAAAAAAAAAAAAAAAAAAAGGATTTTATCACTAATACCCTCAAAGATTTGACTTTTATCAATGGTGCACCTCATTAAGTTTTCATTATCAGCGATGCCCCTAATATTTTCACCTAATTGCTACAGTGATCACAATGTTATTAAAACGTTTACTAAACGTTAAGTGTGGGTATTTTTTAAGGAATAAGTCAGCAATTGAGTTGACAAAAATGCCCCCCCCCCCAATCATTAACTCTCCCTTCAAGCCCAACTAACTTCATTTATCACAAAAAAAGGCAAAAAAATTTGATCCTTCAACATCTTAGCTCCCTCCTCTGTCCAGAAGCTCGATAGAAACCCTAATTGAAGCAGAAATTGTGGAGAATTGCTTTGACAAATTGCGGATTAAGGTTAGTAATCAACTTCAATTTTTATTTTGTGAATTATTTGGTATAAATTCTTATGTTTTAGGGTATTGAATGGTTTTTTTTGGGGTGTTCAATTATGATTTCGAATAAGGAATAATAATGTAATGTTGTTTGATTTTGGTTGAATTCATGCTAGAGTTAATGACTGGGGGACATTTTTGTCAACTCAATTGCTGACCTATTCCTTAAAAAATACCCACACTTAACGTTTTAATCAAATATGATCACTGTAGCAATTAGGTGAAAATATTATGGGCACCACTGATAATAAAAACTTAATGAGGTGCACCATTGATAAAAGTCAAATCTTTGAGGGTACCAGTGATAAAATCCCAAAAAAAAATTTAGGAACCATTTATATTTATCTGAAATATAATCGTAAAAATATTCTAAGATAGGTGATATCAAAAAGTTATGAAGGTTTTTACAGAAAAGGAATCAATATATTATTATACTAAAAGACAAGCAAATCAATGTGAGGCTGACACATGTCACTCTATAATTTGCTTGTCTTATAATGGTAAAAAAAAATTAAAGAAACCTTAGAACAATAATTTTGGTTAAAATTTATTATATAAATCATTTTGATTCAGAATTTTTGTTAATAAAATTTGATAGAATCTAAACTATTTGGAAATAAGTTTATTTATGGCAACTCATAGAGTGACATGTGTCAGCCTCACATTGATTTGCTTGTCAACTTATATTTAATGAATTTTGCTAATATGTTAACAATTTTTTGAAATGATTGATTCAAATATAACATATATACGAAGTATATAATTTTATTATAACTATAATACATAGTATCTTTTTTCATAGTATATATAATTAATTTTGGAATAATAATATTTGTCATCAACTTTGCCACTATATGTAATATTTTTCTTAATTAAACTACACTTATTCACGTTCAACAATATTTTACCTTTTTCACTTTTACCTTTTAATTGATAATTATTCTATTTCATTATATTCGTATTTTTAGTTTATTTTAGAGTTACTTCTGGGCTAATGCATAATAGGTATTATCCGGAGTCAAAAAATGATTTTTTTTTTGAATAAATAGACATGAAGAGTACAATGTACTAGGGTAGTACTTGGCTAAACCTATTCTAAACTTTATATGACATACTAATTAGTGTTCAACATTTTTTTTAAAAAAAAAAATACTATCCCTGCTTCTTATTACTTGCAACAAAGAGGTATAGTATATGGGATATAAAAATATTTTTTAGTTGCAACTAATAAAAAAGGGAGTTAGTATTAGTTTTTAAAAGTCAAACTTAAATTTTTGTGTACAGTAAAACCTATATAAAACCTTTATAATAGGATTTTATAATAGAATAACGTAAAATTTTATTTTATGATTGACGGGAATGTAAAATATTATTTGCATTGTCATTTCTTAATCCCTTGGTCATTATGTGAGTCTATATTTGTGTGTATGTTCATTGTCATTTTCGAGGTAATGCAAAACGGGTATTATGTGGGGTTTAAAAATAGAAATTTAATTGAAAAAAAACATGATGAGTAGTATGTACTACGGTTGGCTAGGTAATTGAGTGAACATATTCTAAAATTTATATGAATCATACTAATGTTTAACATATTGGTTTTTAATATTACCCCTGTTTCTTTTGCTTGCAAGTTGTAACAAGGGTGCATTATTTATGGGATATAAAAAATTTCTTATTAGTTGCGACTAATAAAAAAAATAGAGTTAGTTTCAAACTTAAAATTTTTGTTGTAAGTAAAACCTAAGCTACATAAAGCCTCTATTCATAGGAAAAAATATTTTATCATGATGTTTATTATTAGTTTGTCTTTTTCACTGGATTGAAACCCACAATTTGAAAAAATTAAAAATAAATTAGAAATGAGAATAACTTAAAATTTTATTTTATTTTTTAAGGGATCGTAAAATATTACTACAATGATGAATGTCTATTTGTATATACAGTATTTACATTGTCATTTCCTAATTTATCCATTGATCATTATTGTGAGTATTTGTTAATTTTAGTGATTCTGTTATTAATCATTAAGTTAAATTATAAATTAATATGTTGATTTGTAAATCGTGCATCGCACGGGAACTATGCTAGTAGCACTCTAAAGTTAGATATTTTGCATGGATTGATTAGTCTTCCTTATAATACAATACATGTTATTTTGAAATCATTACCAATTAAAAACGTATAATAATAAAATGAGTATTTTAAAAGGAAGGAATATCCAATTCCCATCTTTGTTACTATAATAAAGACTCAATTTAACTTGAAACAAAATTATATATATCTAGTGAGAACCACCCTTTATGTGAAAACTCATTCCTTATGTGAGGACAAATCTCAGCCATTAGATTGTATTAAATCCAACAGCTGAGATTGTTCAACTAGTAATGGCAATAATGTAGTTCTTAAAACCAACACATCAGTCCCCAAAACCCAAAGTACGTACAATTTGTATACTCCTCTTTCTTTCTCTTCAAAGCTGAAGGTGGGAGTACAATGGAGTCTAAAATTGAAGATCGACGATTTCTCTCCCTGCTTCTTCACTGCTAATATAACAAATGAGCAAAAACTTAGTTGCTCATTTGTCAAATGAGCAAATATTTAGTTACTAATTTAACAAATGAGCAAATAGTTAGTTTCTCATTTGTCAAATGAGCAAACATTTCTTTAATCAACAAGCATTTCTTTGCTCATTTGTGAAATGAGAAACCATTAATTTGCTCATTTGGGTAGGTAGGGCTGTGTAAGAAGGGGTCCCCTGCTGCCAATAAACTTTTCTCAGCTGCTCCGGACCAAATAGAGCTTATCTACGGGCACATTGCTTTCTCCGGCGGGCTTTCGCTCGTAAAGCTAAAGACGACCCAAGACAAAGTACAATTGTTGGGTAGAGGACATGATTAATAAAACCTGGCTAAATCTTGGTTGGGGGCGTACTAATTTCACAAATGATCAAAGTAAAATAAGAAAATATTTCTTTGATCGATTAATTTGGGAAATGAACAGTTAATTTTATTTTTTTTTTTTTTTTTTTTTTTTTTTTTTTTTTTTATCATTTAGCAAATGAGAAAATAGTTAGTTGCTCATTTGTCAAATGAGCAAATACTTAGTTTCTAATATCACAAATGAGCAAAAACTTAGTTGTTCATTTGTCAAATGAGCAAATATTTCTTTAATAATTCATTAAATCAAAAGCATTTCTTTGCTCATTTGTGAAATGAGCAACCATTAGTTTGCTCATTTGTGAAATGAGCAACCACTAGTTTGCTCATTTATCAAATAAGCAAACATTTCTTTGATCATTAGGAAAATGAGCAATCATTATTTTTCGCTCATTTAGAAAATGAGCAAATAGTTAGTTGCTCTTCTTAGTTCCTAATTTAACAAATGAACAAACTTAGTTGCAAATGAGCAAACATTTCGAACGACATTGATTGAAAATCGCAAAAATCGCAAAAAATTGACGAAAACCGTAATTAATGAAGAATTCAATTGACGAAAACCTTAATTAATCAAACTAAAATCATTGAAAATCAAACTTTAATCAATGAAAATCAAACTAAAATCAACGAAAAGCAAACTAAAATCAACGAAAATCACCTTGACAAAGAATCAATGAAGTTTGAATAAGAATTGTTGAAGAATTAAAGCAAATAGCAGTAAGAAAGGGACCAGAGAAATCAAAGGAGGAAAGAGAAAATGGCGCGTCGATTGAAGGAGGAAAGAGTAAACGCTGGAAAATTATTTTTGAAATTATGTTTCATTTGGATAAATTGTAGCCATTGGATGCAATTGATCCAATGGTTGTAATATGTCCTCACATACAATATGGTTCTCACATAAGGGATGTGGTCTCATATATATATATATATATATATATATATATATATATATATATATATATATATATATATATATATATATATATATATATATATATATATATATTTATATATATATATATATATATTTATATATTTATATATATATATATATGCTCCAAAGTCATAAAGTAACAATATTATCATCATCAAGAACCTTTCCATCACAACATCTTTTTTGTAAGATTATATCAAAATTTGTATTTTTTTTCATTTTAATATACATGCAATGTCCCAGATCACTGCTTTCTCGAGCGTCCAATGGAAATATGTCAAGCGTGATGGAAACATGGTTGCTCACAATCTTGCAAGCTTCCTCCTCTTTGGTGTAGAACAAATTTAGGAATATCATGTACCCTCTAGTACCTCTCCTTTTGTACTCATGGATTCTATGTTGATTAATGAGTAACTGAATCGCTTGTTTCCCCTAAAAAATAATAATAATAAAGATAAACTAACAATCAAAGAGGCGCATAGGCACATTGAATTACAGATCTTGTAAATTGTGTGAGACCTTGTTAGTTTTGTTACAATTTATATTTTTATAACATTAAAATTATAGCAATTACTCATATCAGTTAATTCTAGTATATTTATGGTTGAATTTATGTATCTGTAAGGAATATTTCAAGCATCTCACACTTGAGCCCCACTGTGATCATACACTTAAGCATGGTGGCGTCCAAAGGGAAGGAAGCTAGAGTAAAAGAGTCGCTAACAAGTTTTAGGAACTTGTAAACTGTTCACAGGGTGAAGGTTACACCTCTTCATGATCCATGAGATCGCTAACTCTATAGTGGTCTGGAACCATGACTGCATATTCGGGGATGAAGGTACAAATCCAACCTAAAAGAGATTGAACTTGCCCTAAAAATAGACCTCTACTTTATTCTTCTCATATTCATGTGCACTTTCTGACTAACATACAATCAATATATTAATCCTAAACCTGTTTAATCTATGTTGGTTGAACATTAATGCACAAACAAATCTATTATTGGTGATCACTTGAATTATAATCATATTAGCCTAAACAAGATTATTAATTATCTTATAAAGCATGATTACAAATACAAATTCCCTTTAAACATGCATAAAAGGTGTGATCAAGCAATAACAACAATATCAAGCAACATAATAATAAATCATCGTCATATTCTTAATAAAGCATAATAATATTAGCAAGATCTTAGGCATGATACTAACAAGATTAATAACAAATCCTAGCATGTCACTAAACATTAAAGATCAAAGCTTTATCCCTAACATGATAGTAACATGATAGAAGGGAAAGAATAGGATGCATCCCATAGAAACATACATGATATTAGAAATCTTAGTTATTACCCTAAACATGATACTAGGAATCAAAATAATCAAAGCATGATTTCTATATCAAAATAATAACAATTAAATTACTTTCTTAGATGCCTCGTATCTCTTTCTAATAACAAAATACACGCGTTAGTAACTTCAAGGAAAATATTAAACCAAACAATTAAATTAAATAATTGAAATAGGGATTTGGGACCAAACCCTCAGAAATTATCAACCTTTCACGTCTACGACGAAGGCAATTTCGAACTTGGCTAGGTGTGTCTAGAACTTATGAATGTGGAATTTTGTAAGAGGGAAGGGTTTAGAAAAAGAATAGAGAGAGAGAGAGAATAAGCTTTTAGCTTTTAGAGAGAAAATAGAGAGATGATTGTTAATTGTTGATTAAAAACGGGGAGATACGACCTAATTATAAGAAAATAGTCCGGAATCGATGGAAACAAATCAGGATTTGAATCAGAATAAAATTGATGCCTGTTGCGAGCGATAGAGCCTGTCGCCATGCGACATGAATCACGCATCGCGACAAGCCCTGTCGTTTGGCAACAGGCTTGTCGTTATGCGACAGTTAAAAGGATAAACGCGCTTTTGTACGGAATCCTTTTCTTAATATAATTATGCGATTTAAAATCCATTTAATCAATTTTAAAACATATTTATCATAATAAAACACTTGTTTTATTTCAAACCAAATTCATCATTTTTCTGAAATATTAATTATCAATCCTAATGCTTTTAGAACTCAAAATAACCTTCTAGACTATTCTAGAAGACTATAATCAATCCTAATAATTTTAGGATTAATAATTAATAGGCCCTCTACTAGATCATTGGGCCATAAAACCATTTCAGACCCAAATTAGTATTTGGACCATAATTTCCTCATTATTCATCGGAATTGGGCTTATAATATATCATTGGAAATCTCTTTACGAGCTCGATCCGACTACACTATTAATGGACCCTTATAATGGACCAAACTAAATTGGACTGACTATTTCCATAAAATAGAGTTCTTTTCAAAAACAGAAAGAAAGATTTTTATTAAAACGGACACATCACAAGACCTTTCACGTTTTCACCTCATTCGATAATCAAGTGACGTGAAAAGTATTCATCACTGGGTTTGGTTTTTGGGAAGACACAATTGGATGTTTACAGTATCAAAAATCACTTAACATGAACATGAGAAAGGATGGATTAGAAGGAACCATTATTATAACAATAGAGGAACAAATTATATATGTTTGTGTTAAGTTTTGATTGAACAATTATGAGATTAATACTTAAAACTTTCTGAAGTAATTCTCTAATCGAATCTCTCTAATACCATTTTTAACGTTAGTATAGTGGACATGTGTATGTAGGGTGTTTTTATTAAGAAGGTTAGATGTGATTGTTCATCTAAGTATTGAATTATCAATGTATAGAGCTTACTACGTAATATTTGTTTTTGAAGTTCATTATTAATTTTTTTTTTATCGGATGTTATATTTAATCAATAGTTTTGCAGTGGAAATATAGTACATGTAAGGAAAAATATACCACTTATTGCATATAAGTTTTAACAATTTGAAGATCACCTTTTGATATTTCTTACCAAGTTTACTACAAAATTTTTTGCATGCCCCCGATTTACAATAATTTATTGTAAATCCGGCGGCGCGGAAAGTGCGAGCATTTTTTCTTTACTTTCTAAAGTTAGAAAACACAAAATAAAAACAGAGGAGAGAGAAAGTGAAAACATGTAGAGAAAACGCAAAAACGAGTACCTTAGGGCTTCGATCATCAAAGTAAAATTCATCAGCAAACTTCAATACCTCAAATTGCAATAATCTGATACACAAATTTATACAAAAACAGAGGCAAATTGAAACTCTATTGTTAGGTGATTTTGAAAACTCGAATTCTTTTTTTGAAATCGATTTAAATCAATCGATTATAGAAGAAGAAACAAAGAGTTTTGGAGATGAATTTGTCCCAATTTTTGACAATCATAACAATCCTAACACTGAATTTGAAGGTAATCAAGTGTTTGGAGATAATAGCAATCCTGGCATTTATTTTGGAGGTAATCATATTTTTGTGATAATAGCAATACCGAAGAAGAAGACAATGCAGAAGAGATAGAAAATTAGGTTGTACCTCATAAATAAATTGACTTTAATTCACTTAATTCAATACAAACATCCAAAGCAAATGCAACTGAAGGTAATTTCTATACAATCAATTAAATTAACCTTCTAATTAGTCAATATTCATATTGTTTTATCTTAATTGTTGTGTAACCAAATTAGTTGACTAAGTGATCCATAATTGTTGCTTTTTATATGAAAAAATGTTTCCAGCATGAATTCAACATTGATAACGAAGTAATTTGAGAAAATTCAGTTTGTATGCTAAAAAGTTAGCCTTTGTATGCCTAAATGTTACCCTTTTTATGCATAACCTTGTATGCAAAATATTTACCCTTTTGTACGCAAAAATGTACCCTATGTATGCATAAATGTTACCCTTTTATGCATAAAAGTGAACCATATAAAACATAGTATTACTCCCCTTAACTTTAATTTCTAAATAGAATGACATGCTGCCTCGAGTCGTCTGATATGTCTGTATTAAACCTTTGGTATAAATGTTGTGTGAATATTACGCTAAAACATATACTTATTATATTAAATCACACATGCAATTCCAATTAATGCTTCTATTTTAGATCTTAGAGGATCATTTGTTGGAGTGGTAAGAGAAATATTTTCATAAATTTAGTAATTGTATGATAAACATGCTGCTACACTAGAGTTCTCAATAAGAAAGCATACAACAAGATACTTCATACACACACATATATAGTTAAAGAGAAAATTTATGTATTTTCTACAGAAGGAAAGAGAAATTCAGGTGACAAGAACATAAAATTAGATAGAGTAGTTGATGAAGAGAATGTAAATGTGAAAACAAGAAATCCAAGACAAGTAGCCATTACACGATCTGATGCAAGGTATGCATAAGAGCGAAAGTAAATAAAGAAGGACAGTTTGAGATAGTGGCACATGTATTACAACATAACCACGAGCTTACAAGGTCACGGTGGCATTATTTGCATCGTTCTGAAAGAAAAATGACAGAAGAAAAAGCTGAAGCAATCAAAACAGTGAAATCTTCCGGTCTGATTACAATGGACACTTATAATTACATTGCTACAGAAGCTTGGAGAGAACATAATGTAAGGTATAGTGTTAAAGATCACCAGAGTTTCTGCTCTAGGTTAAGAATGAAGCGAATTGAGGCTGGAGATGCTCAAGCTTTAGGGAACATTTTAAATCAGGAACAATCAGTGGATCCAAACTTTGTTTTTTAGAGTAAAATATGACAATGAAGTAATAATTTCTAATGTCATTTGGAGAGATTCAATGATGCTAGAAAACTATAAGATATACATAGATGTTCTTATCTTTGATACAACATACAAGACCAACCGATATAATCTTATATGTGCTCCTTGTGTTAGCATAAACAATCATTGGCATAATTGTATGTTTGTATGTGCTTTTATTGGGAATGAAAAAACAGAATCGTTTGTGTGGTTACTAAAAACCTTCAAGAAAGTTATGGAGGATAAAACACCAACCTTAATATTCACTGACCAGGATCGAGCAATGTCAAATGCAATTGAGCGAGTAAAAAATTTATAGTTACATATTACACTAACTAATAAGTTCTAACAACATACAATATTTGACCATCAAAGCACAAGTTTCTCTATTTAGTGCATAAAGTGACCTTTTTAACTCCATAAAGTGACTCTTTTTATTGCATGAAGTGACCTTTTTATTTTGAATGTAGGTGCTTTCTAATACAAGGCATAGACTTTGTATATGGCGTTTAGAACAAAATACAATAACCAGATTTGGGGCTTTTAAAAAATAAAGAGTTTAAGCATGCATTCAACCAGTGCTTAAAGTGGTGTGTTACTGTAGGGAATAAATTTCAAGCGTTAACCCCTAGCTTGAACCCCACTGTGATCATACACTAAAGTACGGTGGCGTCCAAAAGGGAAGAAGATAGAGCAAAAGAGTCGCCAACAAGTTTTAGGAACTTGTAAACCGTTCATAGGATGAAGGTTACACCCCTTAACGATCCAAGAGATCGTCAACTCCATAAGGTCTAGAACCAAATAAGGGTTCGGGGATGAAGGTACAAATCCAACCTAAAAGAGATTGAACCTGCCCTAATAATAGGCCTCTACTTTATTCTGATCGTATTCATGTGCGCTTTCTGATTAACATGAAATCAATAAGATTAACCCTAAACCTGTTTAATCTATGTCGGTTGAATATAATGCACAAATAAACTATTATTGGCGATCACTTGAATTATAATCATAATTAACCCTAAACAAGATTATTAATTATCTTATTAAGCGTGATTACAAGTACCAATTCCCTTTAGTCATGCATAAAAGGTGTGATCAAGCAATAAATAATAAATCATCAAGAAACATAATAAATAATCATCATAATGATAATCATGAATAATAATTATAATAATAATAATAATAATAATATCATCATCATAAATAAAATAATCATCATCAAAATAATAGTAATAATAATAATATTCATAATCATCATAAATTATAACAATTATAATCATAATCATGTTCATGTTAATATTAAAGCATAATAAAAATAGCAAGATCCTAGGCATGATACTAACAAGATTAATAACAAACCCTAGCATGTCACTAAGCAATAAAAATCAAATCTTCAACCCTAACATGATACTAACAATCATAAATATTAGGAAGAATGTAAGAAGCATCGTAACAATCATATTTAATATTAAAATTACCCTAGACATGATACTAGGAATATCATAATAACAATATAAACATGATTTCTACATCATAACATCGATTAAAACCATTAAAGCACTTACTTTGATGCTTCGTACCTCTTTCTAATAACAAAATACACACGTTAGTAACTTCAAGGAAAATAATAAACAAAACAATTAAATTAAATAATTGAACGAGAGATTTGGGACCAAACGCTCAGAAATTAAACCTTTCACGTCTAGAGCGAAGGCAACTTCGAATATGGCTAGGTGTTTCTAGATCTTGTGAATGCGGAATTTTGTATGTAAAAGCAAAGTAAGAATTAAGAATTGAATGATTAAGAGAATGCTAATTAAAACTGATTGTAGATGAGAACTCGTGAATGATGAGAATCGGTAAATGAAAACGGAGTTTTTAATACGTTATTTATAGAGAAAATCAGCCAAAAAGATAAAATAAACAAAACAGAGTCTGACGCACAAAAAACAGAGCTGGCGCAAACCCTGGCTAACTGGCGCCAGGCACCAACACTAGCGCCAGGCGCCAGGCCTGGTTCCAGGCGCCAAAGCCTGGGGTCAGGCGCCAAGCCTAATTTCCTTGAAAATGCTATTTGATTTTGATTAAAACTCTGAAAAGTCAACAAAAGTCAATTTATCAATGCTAATTGAATTTGGAATGAAAAGAACCTTCTAGAAGAATCTAGAAGACTAAAACCATTCCTAATTTCATTAGGAATGATAAATCATATTAGGACCTCCTCTAGATCATTGGGCCGTACATAAAGCTCAAACCGGGCCCAGCTTAGTAAATCGGCCATAACTTCCTCAATATTCATCGGAATTGGGCTTATAATATATCGTTGGAAAGGTCTTTGCAAGCCCATCCAACTACACTATTATTGGACCCATATCATGGACCAACCAAACTGGATTGGCTGTTTTCTTAAAATAAGTTTTCAAAAACAGAGAGAAGAGAAAAGAATTAAAACTATCCGCAACACTAAACTTTCCACACTTTCACTTCATTCGATTATGATTCGACGTGAAAGGTACTCATCACTAGGTTTGGTTTTGGGGAGACACAAATGTGTGTCTACAGAAGCCCCCACTTTGACTGAGTTTGGAGAAACGCAAGTTTCGAAAACAAAAGTCAAAGTATCGATAGGGACGGAGAATGATTCAGAACGTTCTGCGATCCTAAATCAATCTTGTAACGCCGGTACCTGCAAAACCAGCGTTAGTTAAACAGATAAAAGAGTTAAGAAACGCGTATCTTGCACCGTCGAGCACACGTCTCTGAAAGTAACCGATTGTTTTGCCGCTTCTTTTTTTTTGATGACCTCCGCAAGCTAGAGAATGTCATCCCGCTTGAAAACCGCTACGCCTGTAACTGCTTCCAACTTAGAAGACTGCTTTGCCTGAAACGATCCTCCTCCGCATTGATAATATTCCACATCCAAGGGAATACTACCGAAGTTTGCTTCTCTTGAAACAATCCCCATCCGCATTGATAATACTCCACTTCCAAGGGAATGCTATCGAAGATTGCTTCGCTTGAAACAATCCTCAGTTGCATTGATAATACTCCACATCCAAGGGAATACTATCAAAGATTGCTTCTCTTGAAACAATCCTCAGTTTTTCGTGACAACTCTCCACAATCTAGGGAACGCCATCTTGCTGCTTGTTTTGACGATCTTCCGCAATCTAGGGAACGCCATCGATCAATGTTGCTACATCTTGAGCCTTTTCTTGAATCATAGTGACAACCTTTCCAATCATAGCAAAAGTCGTCGAAGACCGCCTCATCATGAACCGCTCTTCTCATATCTTGGTGACAACCTCCACAATCTTAGCGAACGCCGTCGAAGACCGCCCATCTCGTGCTATCTTCTCAAATCTTGGGTGAAAACTTCCACAATCTTAGCGAATGCCGTCGAAGACCGCCCATCTCGTGCTATCTTCTCAAATCTTGGGTGACAACCTCCACAATCTTAGCGAATGCCGTCGAAGACCGCCCATCTCGTGCTATCTTCTCAAATCTTTGGTGACAACCTCCACAATCTTAGCGAATGCCGTCGAAAATAACTTTACTTGAAGTCATCCTCAGTTGTTGCGATAATATTCCGAAGAAAATTACCGAAGACCAACACTTGTCGATCTTTATAGCTCGCTCGAACTTTGCTTCCGCTATGCCTATACGTCGGCGCTTTCGTTGCTTTGAACCTATACGTCGGTGCCTTTTCTGCTTTTGAGCCAATGCTTAGGCGCTTTAAGCTAAGTGAGACGATCTTTCATCAGGTCGATCACTTATTTGCTGTTGTAATCAAACCGACTACTTAATCATGTCAAATTGCTCATAGGGGCTAACTGGCGTACCAAGGAACCCAAAATCGCTGTATGAAGTCAAAATCACCTTTTGGAGAGGCTTCGAGCTCTGTCGCTGCTGAAATATCTCTGGCGCCAAGAATTGACTCTGTCGCCGAACGCTGTGATAGGATCTTCCCTGTTCTACTACACCTGTATTTATTTTGACTATAGAACTTTGCCAATCCCTTTAATTATCTTAGGGTTGACCTAAGGTTTAACGTCGCTTGACTCAATAACTTGACACGACTCAAGGTATAAACTTGACTCGCTGTGATTGACTGACTCGAGGTTGACTCGACTCAAACTGTTTGACACATGTGTTAGACTCAAATCAAGGTGATGTGACACGACATGACTCAATGTGAACATGACTTGTGTGTGCATTGTAATGTGATCGTGCGACTCGAAAATGCAAAAAAGCAAAAATTTTCCGTCATTTTTGTGGAGCGTACCGACTTTCTCCCGAAAAAAGAAAGACGCGAAAAGAAAGAAGTTTTTGAAGGTGCATGTTGAATGAGCTTAGTCAAATGTTGTTTGATACTATCTCTCAAGGTGTAAGGATTAATCCATCCTAGGCTATCTCAAATGAAAGTATTAGGGTAACTTAGGCACGGAGGCTAAGCACTTCATACTTCGATGCAATGATGATTATGATTGATGAGTGATGTTGATAAGGCATGCTTCAGCGTTGTGTTAAGATTTCATGACAAAGGGTTCCTAAAGGGAAATTATATTTGGTCACGTATCTGTGCAGTGTGTGAAAGTGACACTAAAGTTAGGCCGCAAGAGCTAAGTGTGTGGGAAAATATTATTTTTAGAAGAGTCAAATGATGGCGACTCTTAGGCTAGGTAAGCTAATGATATAGGGATCAAGCCCCCAAGTCTAGCTCTACGTGAAAAGGGATGAGCATTGGAAATTCCTAGATATGATCATGGTGTGAGTGTGTGAATGTGAATATGAATGCATGTTTATTACGGCCGCACCTCGATGTGAGGTTGCCTACGTATCCGTTAGGAATCAGGCCGAACGTAGCTCTAGCCGAACCTCGCACAAGTGTGTGTATACCTCAAAAAGGTCTTTTTAAGGGTTGTGACGTGGTTAGGCTAAATGTTTAAAGAAGAAGGGGATAAAGGCTCAAGACCCTAGATAAGCCCCCAAGGTGTGCAACTTTGCTTTTGAATCTTTATATTTATGCTTGAGTTTCTACTCTTTTTTAGCTCTTTTTTATCTTTTGCTTTAGCATCCATTTTATTTTTATAAGTGTGGGCAATCCCGATCATGCGGTCTATCACTCACTTGGCATTCATGTTTATCAGGCACGGTACCGAGCACTCGATAAGAGACGCAATCTGAGACGTGTTCTTATCGAAGATATTTTCATATCAAAGACATTGGAACACTTGCCCTTTTTGTACACTTTTATTTATTTATTGCTTATTTCAAGTCACTCAAGCTTCTTTTAGAATTGCATAAGTTACACACCATCCCATCCCAAGGTTAGGTAGATGTAGTTTGAAAAAAGAAAGGTCTATCGTTAGACGAGGCTCAAAGTGGCTTATGAAGAAAGGATTGTATATTTGAATGGTGAAAGGAGATATGATGTGGCTACAAGGGGTGCCTCAAATCATTGGTATACCTTGTGCTTGATTCGACATGGACTTTTTTTTTTTTAATGCAATGCAATGATCATATGCAAGGAAATGAATACTCATTTTATTAAAAAGGGGAAAAGGAAAAAAAAACTACAAAATTAATCTAAAAGAAAAGAAAAGGTGCCTATGCTAGACTTATAGGGGAAAGGAAAAAATGAAAAAGAAATAGAAAAAGAGGTCATGAAATCTTGTCGTTGAAGCTCGCCTCTGTCTTGTGTTGTTTGCTCTGACATCATCCAGTCTTCTCGCTAGCTAGAGGCAATGGGATCTTATTTGCCTCTATGAGATCTTGAATGAGGTTTTGAAACCTGTAGCATTCATCAGTAGTATGACCGCGCCCTCGATGGTACTTGCAATAGGAGTTTGGATTCCATCTCGAAGATCGATTTTCTGGTGTTGGATCCTCGGTAGGGCCAATAGGTTTGATTAATCCTCGATCATAGAGACGATCGAAAGCAACATCGTAGGTCATTCCAATAGGTGTGAACTCTCGCCTGGGTTTCCTTTTAGATCCTTGATTGTCCATGGCTAAAACTTCACTGAGATCAAAGGTACTAACATTGTTACTAGAGTGGGCGTTTTCGGAAGAAGAAGGATTGTCGCTCTTCTTTCCTTTCCAGCCACCGTGGTTACTATTGTTAGTAGCTTTTTGCTTTGCGATGTCATCTTCGATTTCAATTCCGATGTCATAAACGGCCTTGAAAGTATTCAAGTTGTATTGATATTTTAAGTGCTTTGAATACTTTTCTTGGAGATTCTTGATAAACATCCTCACAGACTCCTTTTTGGTGGGGACCTCAATCATCTTGGCGGAAGTTTCCCTCCACTTATTAAAGAAAGAAGTAAAGCATTCGTGCTCTTTTTGTCTTAGCATCTCAAGTTGTCTGTGATCGGTTTCAACTTGAATATTGCACTTGTACCTATCAACGAAAGCGTTTACTATCGATTCCCAGGTAGAGGTTTTCTCCTTGTCAAGGGAGAAGAACCATTGTTGGCAAACGGTTTCAAGAGATAGTGGGAACAGAGAGGGGAAAACCTTCTTATCGATACCCTTAATGCTCATTATAGTTTCAAAAGCTCTTAGATGGAAGTAAGGGTTATCTGTTGCCTTAAATTTAGGGATGTCAGTGGCGTTGAACTTATGTGGAAGAAGTTCCTTGTCCAGCGAGACTCCTTGCGAACTCATGCCCTGAAATTTGTTGTCACTAGATAGCTTGCTTAGACTCTCTTGCATGAGGTTCATTTGTTGTTGCTTCACGGGATCATCGATCTTGAGTGTGAGTAGCTTCAGTGTCTCAGTCACGGTAACCAATTGGTTCCTAAGCTCATTGACTTCTTCTTGAGTTTCCATTATCCTTTTAGCCTTCCTCTTTTGACGAATCGGTTTATCAAAAAGTGAAACTTGAATAAAGAGGTTGTTCTTGATTAATCGCCCTTCTCTCCTCGACCGAGTACTGTGGAAAAGGAATTTGGGGATATCTATTGTTAATTATTTGACTCAAACTTTATTCAACATGCAATGGATGGAGGAAGTGAAGAAAGATGGAATGGAATGTGAATAATATTTAGATGTAGATGGAGGGATATGGAGAATTAGGAATAGAAGGTACCCCCCAATTCAAATGACGGAAAAGACCGACTCATGCATGAACCTAAGACATGGTCATGGTGACATATACTCAAAGTGTGTGCTAAGACTAGTGAGTGTAGATGGTACGTTAAGACTCGTGTCATGACCATGTGGCTAGACTATGTGACTAGACTCAAGCAAAGACTAAGTTAAGACTTCACGTATATGCATTAAACTAGATAGGCCGTGGTATTTTAGTCATAACTTTTTATCTGTGACTCTGGTTTGGATGAAACCAACGCCAAATTAAAGATAAAACTCGGGGATACAGATCCATAGGTTGTACGACTCGTAGTTCTTTCTAGAACTCTGGATATGACCAATACAAGTTGACGTTTGTGCAGCATACGGGAATAAAAATCCGGGTTGACTTAAAGGAACTATGACTCGATTTTATATTTATTTATTAGCTCAAATTAATTAATTAATTAATTAAACAAAGTTCTTTAGTAATTAATCAGTTTATTTAGTCTTAACACAAGTCAAAAAACGGTTAGGAAAAATCACATAGAGTATGCACAACAAATAATACACAATTAGTCAAGTAGGCACAATATGATGCAATGAGCTTGCAACCTAACCATGGCTCTAGTTCACTAAAGTTCGGGATATGGTTTAGTCAATAGAGGGTCCAAGGTTAATTGTCCGGATGCACCGCGCGGAAGCCTAACCGTGAAGGGTTGGCGCGAGTGGATGGGACACCGCGAGTTTAGAAAAACTCGCTTCCATGGTTTGGTGAATTCAACATTCTCGGATGTACCCTTTGTTGCACGGAGCGTTCAATCAGGTAGATGGAGCATGAATTCCCAGAGGGTTATGTCCATATGTAGAACACATATGGGTTTCAGAAAAGTGAGAAAAAATTCAATCAGGAAGTAGGATCGAGCAAACAATACGAAAAACCGGTCAAAATTAGAACGCATATTTCTGGCTCGATATTGGGGGAAATTGGCGCCATCAATCAGAGACTGGCGCCAGCTTTTAACTGTAGCGCCTGGCGCCAATACTGGTGTCTGGCGCTACGACTAAAATGCTGGCGCCAAGCTCTGGCCCCTGACGCTACTTCCAACATGCCTCAGTAGTTTTCTGTGCTCGATAAAATTTTCCATTTTAGCGCGGTGTTATTTCAGTCCTAGTTGTGAAATATATTTCTCAAATTTCCTACGTGTAAAATCCTATGTTTTTAACTCATTACGGATGGTCTTTCCAATGAGATCTTTTTTATGCATATGACAATAATGTTAATCAAAATTACGCACATGAAATACTTAGAACGTTTCGAGTCTCATCCACTCATTCTAAATCATTACCGAAACAAATTCAGGAATTAAAATAGAAATCCTCCCCAACGGAGTCGCCAAACACTGTAGGGAATAAATTTCAAGCGTTAACCCCTAGCTTGAACCCCACTGTGATCATACACTAAAGTACGGTGGCGTCCAAAAGGGAAGAAGATAGAGCAAAAGAGTCGCCAACAAGTTTTAGGAACTTGTAAACCGTTCATAGGATGAAGGTTACACCCCTTAACGATCCAAGAGATCGTCAACTCCATAAGGTCTAGAACCAAATAAGGGTTCGGGGATGAAGGTACAAATCCAACCTAAAAGAGATTGAACCTGCCCTAATAATAAGCCTCTACTTTATTCTGATCGTATTCATGTGCGCTTTCTGATTAACATGAAATCAATAAGATTAACCCTAAACCTGTTTAATCTATGTCGGTTGAATATAATGCACAAATAAACTATTATTGGCGATCACTTGAATTATAATCATAATTAACCCTAAACAAGATTATTAATTATCTTATTAAGCGTGATTACAAGTACCAATTCCCTTTAGTCATGCATAAAAGGTGTGATCAAGCAATAAATAATAAATCATCAAGAAACATAAAATAATCATCATAATGATAATCATGAATAATAATTATAATAATAATAATAATAATAATAATAATAATAATAATAATAATAATATCATCATAAATAAAATAATCATCATCAAAATAATAGTAATAATAATAATATTCATAATCATCATAAATTATAACAATTATAATCATAATCATGTTCATGTTAATATTAAAGCATAATAAAAATAGCAAGATCCTAGGCATGATACTAACAAGATTAATAACAAACCCTAGCATGTCACTAAGCAATAAAAATCAAATCTTTAACCCTAACATGATACTAACAATCATAAATATTAGGAAGAATGTAAGAAGCATCGTAACAATCATATTTAATATTAAAATTACCCTAGACATGATACTAGGAATATCATAATAACAATATAAACATGATTTCTACATCATAACATCGATTAAAACCATTAAAGCACTTACTTTGATGCTTCGTACCTCTTTCTAATAACAAAATACACACGTTAGTAACTTCAAGGAAAATAATAAACAAAACAATTAAATTAAATAATTGAACGAGAGATTTGGGACCAAACGCTCAGAAATTAAACCTTTCACGTCTAGAGCGAAGGCAACTTCGAATATGGCTAGGTGTTTCTAGATCTTGTGAATGCGGAATTTTGTATGTAAAAGCAAAGTAAGAATTAAGAATTGAATGATTAAGAGAATGCTAATTAAAACTGATTGTAGATGAGAACTCGTGAATGATGAGAATTGGTGAATGAAAACGGAGTTTTTAATACGTTATTTATAGAGAAAATCAGCCAAAAAGATAAAATAAACAAAACAGAGTCTGACGCACAAAAAACAGAGTTGGCGCAAACCCTGGCTAACTGGCGCCAGGCACCAACACTAGCGCCAGGCCTGGTTTCAGGCGCCAAAGCCTAATTTTAACGCGTTTTCGAAAATCAGATAAGTTTGCCGTACTGGAGGATAAAATCATATAATTTCCTTGAAAATGCTATTTGATTTTGATTAAAACTCTGAAAAGTCAACAAAAGTCAATTTATCAATGCTAATTGAATTAGGAATGAAAAGAACCTTCTAGAAGAATCTAGAAGACTAAAACCATTCCTAATTGCATTAGGAATGATAAATCATATTAGGCCCTCCTCTAGATCATTGGGCCGTACATAAAGCTCAAACCGGGCCCAGCTTAGTAAATCGGCCATAACTTCCTCAATATTCATCGGAATTGGGCTTATAATATATCGTTGGAAAGGTATTTGTAAGCCCCATCCAACTACACTATTATTGGACCCATATCATGGACCAACCAAACTGGATTGGCTGTTTTCTTAAAACAAGTTTTCAAAAACAGAGAGAAAGAAAAGAATTAAAAGCTAATCGCAACACTAGACTTTCCACACTTTCACTTCATTCGATTATGATTCGACGTGAAAGGTACTCATCACTGGGTTTGGTTTTGGGGAGACACAAATGGGTGTCTACAGTTACAGAACAAGAATTTGAAGAAAAGTGGCAGGAAATGATGCAAAAATATGACTTGACAACACACTCTTGGTACAAAAGAGTATATGAATAGAGAAATGATGTTTTGCCCTTAGTAGAGATTTCTTTTCAACAGGAATTTTGTCGTCACAAAGGAGTGAAAACACTAATCATGAAATAGGGTTCAAAGCAAGTAAAGCAACTAACTTGATAGAATTTTATACCATAAGAATACAACCAATTGTTGGAGAAGCACAGAGAAATTTTATGAGTTCATCAGTAGCAAGTTAATAGTATTCACTTCATTGCCACTATTTGGAATGCTAAAGCATGATGCATAGGTAAAAATTTATACTCAAAAGTACATAAATAACAAAAAATATATAGCAACTTAACTGTAGCTACATGATTTTGGTGCACAGGTTTTCACTTTATCACTCTTCAGATAATTTGAAGACGAGTTTGGATACTCTATGACAATAACTGTTCAAATGATAGGGTGAACTGAAGAATGTGTACTTAATCAAGTATCCATTGAAGGCAAGACATGGTATGCACATCAAGTAAACTATATACATGAGAGCCAAAGTGTATGATGTACTTGCAAAAATTTTGAAGCATCTAGATGGCTATGTGTAGACACCTACAAATGTCTCCCCAAAACCAAACCCGATGATGAACAACCTTTCACCGCCATTATTGGTCGGGATGAGTATTTAATCTTTGGAGTGCTTAAATCCATATTCAAATCCATATTTCCATTTCATAAACCAACCCAACTTCTAGCCCATTTCCCCAAACCATAACTTATTTTCCTCTTTTCGTGCCTTTAAACCCAAAATAATTCATTTCGTGTCCTTTAAAATCATTCATTTCGTGTCCTTTTTATAAAAATGTTTAATCCAGTTTATTTTTGTCCATAATCTGCGTCCAATTATTAAATAGTTGGATGGGGCTTTAAAAGAGATTTCCAACGATATATTATAAGCCCAAATCCGAGTTATAACGAATAAGTTATGGCCAAAATATTAAACTGAGCCCAAACCGAACTTAAGTCCACCTTAACTACGACCCAATGATCATGAGGAGGGTCCAAAGGATTTAATCTCATTTCTAAACCAATTAGGATTAATTGAAAACTTATATAAGCTTCTAAAAGATCTTAATTATCATTTTTGAAAAGATAAGATTAAAGAGTTTGAAATTGAATAAAACTCCTTTTTTTAAAAGTCCTAATTTTATTTGAATTGAAAGACATTCAAAGATAGACAGATATTATTTTCGTGCCTCATAGTTTTTATCCAAATTTTATATGGTTGGATAGCCCTTGAAATTATCTTTCCAATGATATATTATAATATCAATTCCGAGCTATAACGGAAAAGATATGAATAAAATATCAAACTCTATCCAAAACTGACACCGTCTCACTATTTCGGCCATATCTTTTATTCTATAAAATATTTTAATCTGGTTCTAATTGGGTTAGAAATTAGACTTCAAGAGCTTTCCAACTATATCTTATTCATCTTATTCCAATTTCTGGATAAAAAGATATGATAAAAACAAAAACCGCAAAAACTGCTGTCTATCGAGTTTTATTCCGATTTAATTCGGATCTTATCTTAATTCTTCGACCCTTCTTTTTTTTTTTCTCTATAAATAGAGGTCATATCACCCCTTTTCCAATCATCAACAAGCTTGATCATCAAATCCTTCTCTCTTCCTCTCTTTTACAACAAAATTCTTCTCTGTCTCTCTCTCTCTCTCATATTCTAAGCCTTAAACCTATATTCCTAATTACACCATTCTTCCCTTAAGCACTCCAAGGAGTCCATACAATACCCGAAGTTCTTTACTTAAACCAAGGCGTGAAAGGTATAATTAACTGAGGGTTTGGACCAAATTAACTCTACTTTTATTTAGTTTAATTTAATTTTCATTTGTTTTATATTTTCTATTGAAGTAACTAACAATTTATTCATGATGTAGCAATTTAAAGGAACGCGCAGAATGTGAGTTATTAATTAATTTAATTACTCTTATTTTATTTTAATATTGCTAGTATCATGATTAGGTCATTTTATATTTGATTTGACTAACAATTTATTGTTGGATTGCTTCCAATATTAATGTTTATTCTATTATTTTTATGATCACCATATTGCATGTTTAAAGGGAAAATGTAATTGAAAATCACGCCTAATAAGATAATTTGGACAATCGGTTTAGGTTCCTTTTTAATCTTGTTGTTAATTCAAGTGATCACAATATTTTAGAATTATGTGTTGCATTAATATTAAACCAATTTAGCTTAATAATAGTTTGGAGCAAATTGAATATTTTGTTTGCATGCCTTTGAGATCATAGGAATCACTTTTCACTATAAGAATCGAGTAGAGGCCAATACGGGCGAATGTGACTCCACGACTCACTTCGTACCATCATCCCCGATCCTCCTTTCGTGGTTCCGAACCATATGGAGTTAGTAATCTCATGGATTATGAATGGGGTGTAACCTTTACGGGTCAATCGTTGTTGCCTATCGTTGTCCCTTAATCGTGGTTGCCTTTTATGATCCGTGAACGGTTTACAAGTTCCTTAAAAACTTGTTGGCGGCTCCCTACTTTCCCTGTCCCTAATCGTATTATGTCAATTCCCACTTCCTATGAGTGCCAAGCATATTCACCACATGCTTTAACGTAGGCGCACTTCGAACGACGCCTACACTATGTTATCATTATTGCATTAGAATTCTACATCAACATTCAGTAACAAGAATACCAAAAAATTATGTTACAAAAATATGGACTAAGTTTGCAAAAACAGAGGCATGGAATAAGTTGAAGAATCAAGATCCTACATAGCCATATATACCATGGAAGCAAACAATGATGAGGAAATACTACAATTTAATCTTAAATAGTTAAGAAAATTAAGAGACAAGAACATTTGTGGAAGAAAGTTTCAGAAATAGTCTAAAAATGGTGGAAGACTTACTTGCTACTGCTTATCAGAGAGAAGAAGGTGTTGAAGCTACTTCTGACATTCCTGATGTGGCACACAACACTCAGAGCAATAATGATGTTTCTTCAGCATTTAGTACAAGCACAAATCTACCAACTATACTGGATCCTTGATCCTGAAAGATTTGTAACGAAAGGAAGAAGCAATAAAGCAAAAGGAGGGCTTGAAAAAGGGAAGAGAAAAAAGAAACCAGCGTTGTCACCTTAAAATTCTGAATTTGGATCAAAGACACCTAACATGCGACTCTTTTGAGATACTTTTATCATTATCATTATTATACTTTGTATTGTTATACTATTTTTTCTGTTTTTACTCTCTGAATAGTTTGGTTAAAATTTAAATGATACTCTTATTAGCACAATAGTGAGAGCATGTTGTTATATTGGAAACATGAGCAGAGTAAATGCATATCCTTTTGTGCAAAAATGTTAAACTTTTGTGAGTATAAGTTACCCTTTCTATCCACAAAAGTTATCCTTTTAAATTTTGATACACAAAAGTTACCCTTTTTATGCACAAAAGTTACCCTAATGCACAAAAGTGACCCCATAAAAAAACTTAAGTGACCCTTTAAGTGTATGAAATGACCCTTTAAACTGCAAGAAATAAACCTTTTTATTGCATGAAATGACCTATTTCGTGCACAATAAAAAAGGAAGATATATACCAATAACAATTCAAATTACTTAACGTATGCAAACACATTCAGTTATCAAAAAAAAAAAAAAAAAAAAAAAAAAAAAAAAAAAAAAAAAAAACCACATTCAATTTTCAATAAAAATCACCAAAAAAATATACCATAGAAAATTTAGTTACATCATTATACTTGATGTATGCACATGCATTGAGTTTTCAAAATATACTACTCCACCTAATCACTAGCAAATCATATCACACTTTAGAAGGAATGTACTTCTGTGTTTAGTTTTTTGCATTTTTTCCTTTAGGATTTTCTTCTGCCTTTGCCTTTGCCTTTTCTTTTGCTTTTTTCCTTTGCTGCACTTCTTTCTTTTTCTTCTCAGATATTGCAGCCTTTCTTCTTTCTTCAATTTCCTTAACATAATCAACATTTTTCTTCCTCTCATTAAACTTGGCTACTTCTGCCAAGACGTCAGCCCTGGAGTCATTAATATCACAAAATACAAATGTGGTACAAATCTGTCCACGCAGAAATATTCTTCCAACAACCTCACAATAGAGAAAAAAACTTATGAATATGAAAGAACTTAAACATTAGAAAATGAAAAATAAAAGACAAATATATGAATACTCACTATTTTGAGTCCTTTTAATATGAACTATTCACTAGCAAAATGGAGCATATGATGCATGACAAACACTCCACATTCAGTGTTTTCAGTCTTAATCTTTCTCCATTCAAAATCAACAACTTCAAACTTATAGGAAGGTAGCTGAGTACTCTTTGAATGATTTCTTTTGCCAAAAAAAGCACCCAACTGAACACACTGATAAAAAATATAAAAGTTTAGAATCCATTGAAATTTTTTTTTAAAAAAAAAACTAAAACAATAAACTTGGATTTACAAACAGAATATCACTTTTCAATAGCAGGAACATACCAGATGAAAAGACAACTGTCTAAAGTAGTCAAGAGTAGAATCACGTCAAATTATATTGTCAAGATGGTAAAGCAACTCTTTTGCATGATCAATAACAAACATAACATAGTGATCCTCAACAAGAATAGGAACATAAATCTGAAACAGTAAAATTAAAAGTGCTTCAATGAGAATTTCATAGACATAACTCTTTTAAGGGTATGATATTAATTTACCATGAAATATACCAGTTCAAAATCCATTATATCACATTCAGGATTCTCGTAGCTGACCCACCTTTCCCATATACCGTGCAAATAGTTAACATCATTAGAATTTCTCAAGCTCACAAGCATGCAACAATGCATACTATTAAAGTATAAGGTCTTGTTTATATATAAATATAAAGTTAATGTGTTTAAGTATAAAAATATCAAGTTACTTACTATAAACCATAAAAATTCAAACCTGCAATATATAATTAAGGAGGTAGAAAAATATACGGGAACAATTATTTAATTGATAATTTGTGGGGTTACAACTCTCGTAAATCTCTTGGTTCCTCTCTCCAAAGGGCTAGGGTTTTGATATTTGTTTATAGTACGGGGCCTTGTCGACTTATCCATACCATGTCCTACAATGTTTGGTCGTAGGGAAGAGATGAGGTCTTTGTGACTTATTCCATCCGAGCCTAATTAAACCCTAGAAACAACCCTCTTTATATAGAGTGTCATAGAGTAGTAAACAAGATATCTATCAAATATTCTACGAGATCTTGAAGATAATATCTTATATTTTTTGATATTATCCCCTTATTTACATATATCTGACACCTAATAATTAACAAAATTTCGGTGTCAACACTTACTCTTTGCCTCACACGAAAAAAGAATCTTCAAGGACCATAAGACTCAAAACATGCTACCTCATTCAAATACAGAGCATGAGGCGTAGAAGAGAGGAAGATAAGGGGGTGGAGGAGTGAGAAGAGGAAGGAGGAGGAGATGAGAGAAGAGGGAAGAGGAAGGAGGAGGAAATAATAGAGAGAATCAGAGAGGGGCGGGGTTGGTTTAGGGTTTTAAGAGGGGTATATATATATATATATATATATATATATATATATATATATATATATATATATATATATATATATATATATATATATATATATATATATGACGGAATATTCCGTCGTAAATTTCCGACGGATTATTAAAATCGGAAATAACCGACAGAATAAAAATCCATCAGAATTTTCGATGTATCTGACAGAATTTCATGTTCGTCGGAACCAATTCCTTAGAAATCAGCCTATTTCTAGTAGTGATACATACTTTTTTAACTTCCTCAAAACATAAGAACACCGATCAAAAGTTTTTATTTCATCAACTTTTTGAACAGTCTTTAGCAACTTCAAAGAAATTTTCATATTAAGAGTAGGAGCTAAAAAGCTAGACATAGCATGAACCATAAAAACCTCTTAAACGCTACCCTTCCTTCAACCAACTCTTGCATCTGAGACTCTAATTTTGACAAAATAATAGATTGCTTATTAGAAACATCAAAATCAGATCTTCATGCCTAAAGAATACAACTGTCTACACCTGCAGTTTCAACATTTTTCTTGAGTTCAGGAACAGGAATATCACCCGTAGGCAAACAAAACACATTCCTAGTAACTACAAATTCTTTACCACTAGCACAGTAAACATGCAACTACCAACATTAAAGTTTTTAAAATCCAAGGAGTCATTTTATGAAAGAGAGTTTTTAATTTAAATATAACAAACCGCCAAAAGAAACTTCAACAACAACTTGTTTTAGTTCTACACCAAATTTCCCAAGGTATGTGGTCTACACCTAGGGATGGCAATGGATCTGGACCCGACCCGGATCCGTGGATCCAGATCCGTTTTTCACGGATCTGGGTCTTCAAATTTTGGACCCTACGGATCCGGGTCGGATCCGGGTCCTGCTGACAAAAACGGATCTGGATCTGGGTCTGGGCCCTAGACCCGGATCCAGATCCGTGGACCCGTTTTTTTATTTTTCCTATTTAAAAAAACTAAAATTGTTTGTTTCTTTATTAAAAATGTTGATAATGTTAGTAATGATAAAGATTAACCCTTTTAATAGATGAATTTTGGATGCTCATATTATATACATCATCGTTGTTTTTTTACTAGTTCATATGTAACATCGTATTTTTTTTGTTGTTTATAATTTTAATTCAAAATATGAGTGTATAAGTTGGTTAATTTGGGGTTGAACTTAATAACCAACAACGTAAGTATGAAATAAATTTTTTGACCCGAACATTACATATATTGCAAAAAATTAGGCAAAATATATTGGACCCGTTTTGGACCCGGATCCGTTGGACCTGACGGATCCGGGTCCGGGTCTTCATTTTCTAGACCCGACGGATCCGGGTCGGATCTGGATCCTATATACAAAAACGGATCTAGATCCGGGTCCATCAGGACCCGGTCCAGATCCGACCCGTTGCCATCCCTATCTACACCTTGTGATCAATGGTCTCTGGTCCCTATTTTTAAAAAAAAAATAATAAAAAAATAAAGTAACTAAAACAATATAGTACCAAAAGATAAATAAAAAATGCAAATCAAGAATAATTGAAAATACGTTCTCTTACACTGAAGTATCAGAATTAGAAACCAATTCCAATTGAGAACTCCTCTTTCTCTTCTTTACATTAGGAACTGATTTGACATTCTTAAATAGATATTGTTTTGACCTTCGTAGGTACTAGATTACCCTTAGCAAACTCTTCAGGCACTATTTTAGCATTCTTAGGTACTGTTTTGGCCTTCTTAGGTACTACATTAACCTTAGCAGACTCTTTAGGCATTGCTTTTCCCTTTGAAGGCACTTTGTAACGATATCCATCTATAGAACCACCTATATCAAATAGTTATGAATAATGATTAATACAGAGATAAAAAATTACAATTACTCTTGGGAAAATTCAAGTTGTATGCAAAAAACTTACCCTTTTTATGCATATAAGTGACCCATAGACAACATAGTATTATTCTCCTTTACTTGGATTTCTAAACACAATGATATGCAGCCTATAAATTCTCATACCCTACATAATAAAAACACATAAACTTCAAAATTGAATTCCAATTATCATAATCTCCCTAAAAAAAGAAAAAAAAAATCAAAAATCCAAGAGCGAGCATATTATGAAAACAACATGCAAAAGTTGTTTGACATATAACAACACATTTATAAGCAATTTTTAACCAATTAAATACAATAAAACAAAAAAAAAAAAAAAAGCAAAATTAAACACATTAACTTCAAAATTAAATTCCAATTATCATAATCTGCATAAACAATAAGCAAAAAATTCAAGTACAAATTCTAAAAATAACATGCACTAATAAAATTAAGTTGAAAGTTCTGGAAAAAAAATCATGAAAAAATTAAGAATACGAACCTTCTTCATGTAACGCCTTTTTTTTACTCTTCTTCTTCACCATTGCAGAATCAAACACTACACACAAAAAAAAAATCATAAAACCGAAAAATCGAAGAATCAAAACAACTAAAGCTAACAAAATGCTCAAAAATTAAGTAAACAAACATGAATTTAACGCAAAACAACTTCGCAAGTGAAAGAGAAAAAACTCGAAAATCGCGGTTAAGGAGAGAGAAAATCGCCAATTGAAGAGAGAGAAAATCACAAGAGAAAATGAGGAAGAGAGAGAAAGTGGTTTTTGAATAAATGAAGAATAGGAAGAAAATTGTTGGTTTTGATAAAACAAATGGTACGTGTGAGTTGAATTCCAAAAATTCTGTCGCACACAAAGTTTTTGTAAATCCGCCTTTATAAAACACTTTTTAGTTTACTAATAGCTAGCTAACAAAGATTGATGTCTCGGATATATTTTTTAATTTTCATATAATGGTTAACCTATATAACTTTACATATTCTCAATCTAGAACAAAAATTCCAAAGAAATCATACTAACACAAATATTTTTGTAATGTACTCCTTGTCCCCTCCATTACTAAAAGAAATTTGTCAATTAAAAAAAAACACCGGAAATTAGTTTTAAAAGAATTCTACATTTATAATGATATAGGATTATGTACATCATAACATCAAAATTAAATAAGTTTTCTAATAGCACCCCAAAGTTTAGTTTTTCTTAAACCAACAACACCCTATAGTTGATAAGTTTTGAATGACACCTATAAGCATGCGTATTCAAAAGTCTAAAATCAAACTAAATAATCGGACTAAAATTTTCAAATAATTATACCATTAATGACTAAATACAATGATTAGATTTATAGATTATTCAAATTTACATCTTAGTCTAATTGCTCACGTGCATCCTTAAAACTTTCAAAACAGAACAGTTATATCTCACATATTTAGACGAGGTTTATATGTTTATCAAATAAAAGTTTCATCAACAAGAATATGTAAATATATTAAATAAGTAATCAAACAGTACAAAATTATTGAAATGATGAAGTATATGTTCCGTCAAAAAGCAAACAATGGTCGAGACGATCCGAGGCACCTCCTTGCAGACACAAAGGCACCAACTCTTGACGCAAAGTAGGAGAACACCTTTCCAAAGATAGAAGATGATGTTGAAAATCCTAAGCTTGAACTGCCCGCATAGTCCATTATTTATATATCTCAAATTATATAATCGAACTCGACACGAGTGTTTTGACACCTAATCACATAACACACTATTCACTAATAACAACAAAGGACACGAGCCTTGTACGTGTGAGAATGGGGCTTGTGAGCTAAAAAGAGGAAAAAAAAGGTGGGGATATGATTTTAAGAGGGTTGGGGAACTCACGTACGTACTCCTATCTTTTGGCCATAGAGTGTGTAGGTGAGTGGGGCTTGTGACGACTAACGGACCAAGCTAGTCGAGGAGGTACAAGCAGAATTGGTCACAATTTTCTTATACTCATAGAATATAGTGAGTTTGGGGCTAATATGCATTGGAAAACACAATATGTATGAGTTCAAATGACACAGAAGTATAAATCTCAAGCATTGGGTTGGAATTTTTCTAATGAATAATATGTTTTTCTCATTGGGTTATATTTTTTTTAAAGAAATTTTTTATATAAGGAATAGATAAATATTAATGTAATTATTTTTTTTACCATATATTAATTACAAATCATTTTTTTTTTAAACCAAAAGTTCATTTTCTCTTTCCAAACAAAACTTCAAACCCATTTAAATTCCTCACACCTCAAGCAAAATTTCAAGAAATTCAATTTAAGTCCAAAATTGTTCAAGAGGACAGATAAAACAAAAGGTGAGACCAAATTCGACATTCATACTTGTTTATTTTGAGTTTGAGTGTTTGTTTTTTATAAATTTGGTTGAAAATTGTAATTTTTGGTTTCATTAGGAATTAATTTGCGATTTATGTGGTTTTGTTGTTGCAATAAGAAAAGAATAAAGTTCTTGAAGAAGATCGACCAATTAATACATTTTGGAAGAAGAAAGCAAGCAAGTAGTCAAATTCAGAACAATTTGTAGATCCAAATAATACAATGTACAGTAAAATACAATAAAATGTTCTTTTTCATATACTTTCATGATCCAAATAATACAATGTATATTAATCTGTAAGCAACATTATAACACATATGTTCATCAGAATATAATGCAATAATGTATATTATGACACAGTAACATGTCATTTTCCTATACTTACATGATCATTTATACCAAATGTACATTTACTATATGAATAATGTTCTTTAATTTTATCATGTTCTTTATTAATATTACAAATGTTCTTTAGATTTACAATATATATATATATATATATATATATATATATATATATATATATATATATATAACAGCTATATGTTCTTTACAAAACAACTATATGGTAATCACAATACACTATATGTGATGTTCTTTATAAAATAGCTAGATATTCTTTACAAAATAATTGTATGTTCTTTACTGAACAACTAAATATTCATTCCGCCTTTTTTAAAAATGGATGCACGAAGCATCGTGACTCCGCTTCCATGGAAAATTTTCATAAATTGATACTTCCTCCGTTTTATTAATATTGCAACAATGGACTTTTTGCACTATTCATCACTCTTGTTTGACCATATAATATGAGTTATACTTAAACAAAATATAGTCAAGTGGAATATTGTTGGATTCGTCTTATAAAATACTTTCACAATATCAAGTTTTTATAATTTTTACTCTTACACAATAATAGATATTTAGCATATAAAATGTGTTTTGGGATGCGTAATTTCCTCCTTGTTGCAATATTAACCGAACGGAGGAAGTATTACATATCAAATAGTTGACTTTATCATCTCAATTTCCTCCTAACCGTTACGTAAATTGATACTATACTTAGAAGGCTCATTCTTTGGCATGCAAATTAAAGGGAGAATATTGATTCTCATTGACTTAGGAACATGCATAAATGCATGCTGCCGTGAGAATGGGTGGGTTAATAATATTGATTAATCAATTAATATGCATGGGAGGTAATTAATTAGTGGACTTTCAATTTCCTCCACCTAACCGCAATATATGCTAAATGCATGCATAGATATCACTTGATTAGTGGAGCAAAATGATTCTTTGTACGTAGTTGACTTGTAATTCCTTCCATATATTCATGATTTTGGAGTAGTATATAATTGAGGCCTTTGTACTTCATTCGGACACAAAAATTACACACTACATTCTATTCTTTACTCCAAAAATGATACACAATACTATAGTCTCTAATTGTGTCCGTGTGTACTATGCGAGACAAATTTGACTATTGTCACGTTACGACCTTTGGCAGATGTATTTGGCTCCTAAGGGGAGCACTTGCATCCCCATTTTGCAAATATTTAATGAAATTCATGGGTAAGGTATAATATGTATTATTTATTCTAATAGTTTTTGCTATCCCATTTTCATAACTTGATCCTCTAAATGACAAAATAAAGCACGCAGTAAAAATACATTGTGAATATTTAGGCCCTATTATTTTCAATTTTCATCTTATTTTTGTTGAACTTAAATAATTATTCTTATTAAACTAAATTTAACACGGCCTTTGCAATTTTTACAAAAATCAACATTTTATAAATATTTTATCTATATTAAATTAGTTACTTGATGTATTATCTATGTTTTATAAATATTGCAATGTTTAAATTTTTGACACTATTTACATCGCCTTTTGTAACAACAAATTGTGATTTTTAATTAAAGGAAAATATAGTCATTTCTTTTTTCTTTTTTTTATTTTTAAAGATTCGTAATAATACAAAAGGAACGGAGGATGTAACATTTTTTTTTTTTTTGAGGGAAAAGATAGCAATTATTATTGAAAAATTAAACCAAGTCCAATTCTACCAAAGTTATGATACTTTGTGAAAAGGGACCTAAACGAACAAGTTCCGAAGCATCCTCCATATCCCATCTAGCTACTGACTAGCTAAAGTCGTACCACCTAATCAAAAGTAATTCCTAAATCCTCTAACTAATGCAGATAGGGAAGTAGGGTCGAATCCATAAGGAAACAAGTCTTTTTATTCCTAATTAATTAAAGCAATCTAAATTATTAAGTAACAATTTCATAATATGGATATAAAACTAAACTACGGAGATTAAGAGTAAAGAGAAAACAATGAATAAAAGGAATAGGGCATAGGTTCACCAATAAATAACATTATAGGGTAAAACATAATAATTAATCATCAATGCATAATTAACCAGATCAAAAAAGGCTTTCGCTACGTATTACAATCACACAATTAATTTACCGGTATTAAATCTCATCTCTCGAATCTCGACTTAACCAT
Source organism: Chenopodium album (assembly GCF_948465745.1). Lineage (NCBI taxonomy): Eukaryota > Viridiplantae > Streptophyta > Magnoliopsida > Caryophyllales > Amaranthaceae > Chenopodium > Chenopodium album. The sequence goes on along the minus strand of NC_137838.1, from coordinate 69,134,736 downwards.
TTATAAATTAACCTGCCTATTGAAACTAGACTTAAACATCAATTCTCATCTCTCGAATCTCGAATCAATATTGTCAAACTCATGCATAAAAGATCAGGCCTAATCTAGTCACAGAGCATTAAATCAATCAATAGGAAATTAATCTAGCATTGATAATTAACAACAAAAAATTACCCCTTCATATTATTTATGGATCCCCACAAACCCTAGAAAGGAAACTACTCATGCATAATTAAATCTATACTAACCAAAGCAATAAAATAAGACATGATGAAAGAATTAAAATAAATAACTAAGATTAAAGTAGAAGAAATCGTTACCAAAGTAATCTGGAATTAAGAGTAGAGTTAAGAACAAAGTATTAGAGAGAGAAACTAATCTAAAAGCTAAGTAGAGAGAGAAAATCTAAGAGAATAATTAAGAAAGAGTCAAAGAAGATCCTAAACTCGCTTAACGGAGAAGTATTTATATTAAGCAAGAATCCTAAACTAAAACAAACTTAAACGACGCTAATCGTCTCCTAAAGTTGACACGCGCCCGATCGGGTGAGGCACCGCCTAATCGAGCCCGCCGTTTTACTCCTAGGTATATCTCTCGCGCCCGGTCGGGCGCGAGTTCGGGCGCCGGCTTTGCTTCCCCCGCCCGGCCGGGCGCGCCTTCGGGCGAGAGCTCCCTGGCCAGGCGGCACTCTTAGGACACTCTTTGGACTTCGATTGGGCTCCAATTCTTCGGGCCAAACTGGATTTCCTCTTCGGGTCTTGAATACTCGGTCCAAATGCCCCGGTATCACATATACCGAGCCCTTAATCACCGGTTCGATGACTCTAACCGGCCCTGGGCTATGAAGGATGGTCGTGCTTCTCCAATGCTCGTAGTTACTCCATAATATCTCGGGAAAATGCTCCAAAAGTGCAAATCCCTACAAAAGTCAACCAAATCCACGAAAATACTAGAAAACACCAATTAGTAATAAAAGTGGCTCTAAAGAGCCAAAAACACTACTAATTATGAACAAGGGACGGGGGTAAAATACTATGTAAAATGGACACATCAAACTCCCCTAAGCCAAACCTTTGCTTGTCCCTAAGCAAAGATCTTATCAATGAATAAATAAATACGCTTCACCCCAAAAAGTAAAAATCAAGCACAAAAAATTCAAGGTAAATCTAATAAACATGCTTCAACATCAACCAATCTCATCCATCCAATTACTCTTCCTCCCTAACAATTGTCAAATAGAGAAAATCATAAGAGCATATAGAATTCAAGACTAGTGCTCACACACTCAACTCTCATTTATGTGGCGAGTAAAAGATGTACTCGATCACTCTCCAACCAACCCCTTTAATGTGAAACAATGCCCTCCCAACTCACACTATCGTGTGTATAAAAAGATGTACACTCAACCTACTAGTCGACTCGAAATATGTCAAATCATAACTTGCATTGATAAACAACACTTTCACATTCATACTCGGAAGGTCTTTAAAGCTTGTAATGTAAGGCTAGGGTAAAGGGTAGGAAACATTTGGGAATAAGTGAGAGAAAAGCTATGCTTAAGGGGAGCAAAACCTAATAAAACTCATGATCAAAATAAAATAATGATCAACATCTCCAACATAACCAACTCCAACAAAAGTCCACCAAATACAACTCCAATCATAAACAACAATCCCAACACTTACAAATTTCACTCATAAGATATAATAATGAAGAACTGGAGTGAGTAAACAAAATTTATTTTCCAAATTTGAATATTATTCATTGAACTCGATTTTTTTCTTTCCTTTGACTAACCTCCAATTAGAACATTTGAACATTGAACAATTTTTTTTCCTTTTGCTCTTTTTTTTTTTCTTTTAAAGTTCACTCATTTTTTTTCTCTTTGAACTTCTCTTTTTTTTTTTTTTATAACATCATACTTTATTTTTTCAAGAAGATTAAACTTCCAAACTCATCAAAAATAAAACACGATAAAGAACAAAATAAGTTCTCAAAACCCACCCAAATTGTGCAAATAATAAGCGCACTACAAACTCCCTCGCCTCACTCACTAATAGCTCCCCCAAGCCAAGCTTGGGACTAGTAACCAATGGGGAAAAATAGGCTTGTAATGTGGCTAATAAACAACAAAAAGTCAAGGCAACAACATGGGTATCAAGAAGGGAACAAATGTATCTAAATCATCTGGAGGCTACCTAAAAGAACAAATGCTTTCGTCCTCCACAATGTGCATAATAATGAGTCATACAAACATTACTTATAGTTGCAAACCAATACTTAAATTCATTGTCATACTAGGAACTATCACACAATTCCTAACCAAATCAACTAGTCAAGCACTATATTCACAAGAAGTTGGGCAAAATTGACGCATTTTAGGACATCTAAGCAATCAAACTTAAAATCATGATCAACAAATCTACAATGCTTATCATCATATACCAAGAATCAAAACAATATTTTCCAAGTATGGGGCACAAGGAAGCATGATTTATAATTCATTGGAACGTATTTTTGGATTTTTTTTATTTCAATTTTTTTTTGTATTTTTCATATAAGAAAGCAATAAAACTAACCTAGAAAGCAATAAACACTAGTAGAAAATATCAAAAAGGCACCCCCTAATTGGCACCGGTTCAGTCCAAACCGGTGCCAAAAATGGGCTACAAAATTGATGGGGAGGCTAAACCAGAATAAAAGGCACCGGTTCACTTCAAACCGGTGGCAAAAACATAAAGGCCACCGGTTTGAACCGGTGCCTTTGTGAACCGCCATTTTCAGTATTAAAAAAAAAAGCGGCTGTTGTTCAATTGATCTATTTCTTCCTCAACCCTAAATCTAATTCATTCCACTTTCTCTCTCCTCTCCTCTCCTCCTCTTTCTCTTTCTCTCTCCTCTCCTCTCCTCTGCTCCCCTCCTCCTTCCTTCTCCTTTTCAGCCGCCATTTCACCGCCACAACAACCACCGTCACAACGACCACCATCACAACGACCACCTCCGGCCCCCTTTCTCTTTCTTTCTCGATCTCCTTCTCTTTCTTTCTCGATCTCCTTCTCCCTGAGGCAGCAATCAACAACCTGGTAATTTTCAACTTGCACCACCACCAAGACCACCACATGCAACACCAATTCGAGGTTATTCGGTTTTTTTTTTCTGGGTTTTTGTTTTAATCGGTTTTTTAATCGATTATTTTTTTTATGTTAATCATTTGAATTCGGTTTTTTTTTATTTTTTTATTTTCTGGGGTTTTTTTTTTATTTTTAATCCAAGATTTTATTTTATGTGTTCGGTTTTTTTTTAAAATTTTCGGTTATTAATTATGGGTTCGTTTTTTTTTGGGTTGTTAATCCTGGGTTCGTTTTATTTTCGTTTTTTTTAATTTTTTGGGTTGTTAATTCTGGGTTCGTTTTATTTTCGGTTGTTAATCCAAGGTTTTATTTTCTAGGTTCGTTTTTTTTTCGGTTGTTAATTCGTTTTTTTTAAAAAAAATTCTGGGTTTTTTTTTAATCGATTTTTTTTTTTTTAATTTAAGCGAATTTATTTTGTTTTTGATTTTTATTTTCTGCGTTTTATTATTGATTTTTATTTTTTATTTTCTGGGTTTTAATCGGTTTTTTATTTTTATTTTAATCGGTTTTTGTTTTTTTTTTTCTGGGTTTATTCGATTTCAATTTTTTTCGTTTTCTGGGTTTATTCGAATACTGGGTTTTCAAGTTTTTTTTCGATTTCAATTTTTTTTCTGGGTTTGAATTTTTGGGATTAAATTTCTGGGTTTTTTTTAAGCTTGATTATATTAATCGATTTTTTTTTGTTCTAATTGGTGCAGGTATGTTATTTAGATCTGAAATTGAAGAAACAAGATACAAGAAAATCAATTTAGATGTGAATGGGTTTTTTTTTTTATTAATATTGTAATTTTTTTTTAATTTATATTTTAATTTTTTTTCGTACTTATATGTTGTAATCGAACTATTTTATTGATGTATATTGTAATTTTTTTTTATTATATACTGTAAATATTCGATGATATTGATTGTCTGATTGATATTGGATTTATGTTTTGATGTGGTTATTAATTTAGTCTATTTAATTTTTAAGTGGATAAAACAAAAAAAACAAAAAAAAATAAAAAATTTAGGCACTTTTGGCACCGGTTAACCGGTGCCAATTCTGAGTTTTGGCACCGGTTAGAACCGGTGCCTTTTTAAACCACTTATTGGCACCCCCCACATTGGCACCAGTTCAAACCGGTGCCTTAGGCCGGGTTTGAACCGGTGCCAAATTCATTTTTTCACGTAGTGAAATCTAATCTAAGAAAACACACCAAAAACAAAAGAAAGGAGAAAAAGAAAGATACCAAAACCAAATTCTCCCCCAAGCCAGAATCAGACAATGTCCTCATTGGCTCGGGAACTAGCCCAGCATGGCTAATCCTCATCATCCTCATCCATGGAGCCGAATCCTTCACCTCCGCTGCCACCTGCACCGCCTGTACCAGAAGAGCTACCACCAAAATAATCAGCGTGAAAACTCCCCCCGCCGGTCCCCCGAAAGGAATGTCCTGGCTGTACCCATGGAAAACAGAATAGTTAATATAAATACCATGGGCAGTGAGATCCCTATCGTATCCTTGGGGTGGAGGCTGAAACCAGTCAGGTGATTAATCTGTTTTATATAGTATTTTACCCCTGTCCCTTGGTCATAATTAGTAGTGTTTTTGGCTCTTTAGAGCCACTTTTATTACTAATTGGTGTATTCTAGTGTTTTCGTAGTTTTGGTTGACTTTTGCAGGGATTTGCACTTTTGGAGCATTTTCTAGATATATTATGGAGCAATTACGAGCATTGGAGAAGCACGACCAGTTTTTATAGCCCAGGGCCGGTTAGAGCCATCGAACCGGTGATTAAGGGCTTGGTATATGTGATACCGGAGCTTTTGGACCGAGTATTCAAGACCCGAAGAGGAAACCCAAATTGGCCCGAAGAATTGGAGCCCAATCGTAGTCCAATTAGTGGCCCAAGAGAGTCGCCCGGCCAAAAAGGCTGGCGCCCAGAGGCGCGCCCGGCCGGGCAAGGGAAGCAAAGGTCGGCTCCCGAAGACGCGCTCGGCCGGGCGCGAGAAACGTACCAGAGAGGAAAAAGGGGCGCCCGATCGGGCGGTGCCTCGCCCGATCGGGCGCGTGTTATTGTTAGGAGACGATTAGCGTCGTTTAAGTTTGTTTTAGTTTAGGATTCTTACGGAGTATAAATACTTCTCCGTAAAACGAGTTTATGACCTTTTTTCTGAACCCTTCTTTTTTACCTTATTTTACTCTTTCTTAATTCTTTCTTAGATTTTCTCTCTCTAATTAGCTTTTAGATTAGTTTTCTCTCTCTTATACTTTGTTCTTAATCTATTCTTAATTCTAGATTTAATTGGTAACAATTTCTCTTCTCTTAATCTTAGTTATTTATTTTATTCCTTTGATCATGTCTTATTTTATTGTTTTAATTAGTTTAGTTTTTATTATGTGTGAGTAGTTCTATTTCTAGGGTTTATGGGGATCCATAAATAATATGAAGGGGTAATTTACGGTTGTTAATTGTCAATGCTAGATTAATTTCCTATTGATTGATTTAGTGCTCTGTGACTAGATTTGCGCAGATCTTTTATGCATGAGTTTAAAAATATTGATTCGAGATTCGACAGATGAGAATTGATTTTTAGGTCTAGTTTCAATAGGCAGGTTAATTTATAAATGGTTAAGTCGAGATTTGAAAGATGAGATTTAATACCGGTAAATTAATTGTGTGATTGTAATACGTAGCGAAAGCCCTTTATGATCTGATTAATGTATGCATTGATTAATGATTATTATATTCTACCTTGGAATATTATTTATTGGTGAACCTATGCCCTAGATCCTTTTATTCATTGTTTTCTCCCTATTCTTAATCTTCGTAGTTTAGTTTCATATTCAAATTTATATATTGGTTACTTCATAATCTAGATTATATTAGTTAATTAGGAATAGAAAGACTCGTTTCTCTGTGGATTCGACCCTACTTCCCTATCTACATTAGTTAGAGGATTTAGGAATTACTTTTGATTTGTGGATACGACATTACCTTGTCATCAGGGTAGATGGCGTCGTCGGGAATGTTGCCCCGACGAGCATAATCATCATACATAGGGTAGAGAGCTCTACCCTAGTTCCTCTCAAGGTACCCTAACCTATGGCCAATGGAGCCTACCATCCTCCTAAGGTCAGTGTGGGAATGCTCAATACGGCCTAAAGCCTGACCTATACTCTGAAGGTCCCAAACTGGGTCAGAGTCAACATGGGGGACAGAGTGAGACATGCGAGGTGGTGAAAGCGCTACCTCAGGCTCAGGCTAGGGTGGTGGAACTGGTGGTGCTAGCCCCCTACCATGGGCAACTAAAAGGTCGTACGTGTAGGACACTTGCCCGGGGGGAAAGGCGGTTAAGTCAGGACTAGGTAGAGAAAAGATGGGCAATGGCTGCTCGGTCCCAGTCCTAATGCACCAGTGGGGGTTTGCTCACTATCCAGTCGTATCCAACCCAACTCCCCAAAACACCTAGCAGTCATATAGGTATCCGGTCCACAGTTAGTCATCTGGTGGGATCCACTCTCAAAAAAATCGGCCTTTTTAACTGCTATCCTAGTGATAAGGCCTCCTATACGAATAGGGGTACGAGACTGGTTACTAGCCATGGCATGTCTGCTCAGGTAGTGGATGATGTATCTACCTATGTTCAGTGTACCAAACCCATACACATAGTGTCCAATAACAGCTAGTTCGTTGGTTTGGGCGTTATGTGGCTCTTTCCTACCAAGAAAACACAATCCTGCAAATCTTTGCTAGATTTTTGGGATAGGGTGATGGATAGGTTTTGTACTAGAATGTTGGGGGTCGGGGGTCGGTAAACCAGTTAAAGCATGATAGATATCACCCATTTTATAGTCAGCATGCCATTGAAAAGGTAATTCAGAATTAAATTCAAATAATTTACAAAATTCAACATATGTCAAACTAATATTCCTATTGTTCAACCTAAAAAATAAGTTCGGTCCATTTCTACTATTTACAACTTTCAAAGAAGACAAAAATTCACATGTTAATTCACGGTATGTAGGATAGTGCATGTCAACGAATTTTCTCATTCGTATATCATTCAAAAATCGTTTAACAAAACCATACAAACCATAAGATTCAAGAGTAGGGCGATGTAACAACCGTGAAGGAATTACCTCCCGCCCGGCAAGGTGTTCTAGCCGTTCCTTTTGCTCCTGGCTAGCAATTCGGATTGTTGGCCAATAGGGGAGTTGCAAATCTGGATCGTACTCCTCCCTCGAACTAGAACTCCTTCCTAAAATAGATCGAGCCCTCTTTGAAGCCATGATAGAAAAATTGGTATGAAAATATTTGATTGAAACTTGAAAATTTTTATGTGGGATTGTAGAGGATGAAGAGAGGATTAAGAATATGTAAAAATTATGATTTGGGTAAGAGATGGAGAAGAAAACTTAGAGAGAAGGTAGAGGTTTTAGAGAGAGAAAGTTATGGAGGAAAGAGATAGAAATGAGAAAAGAAAAGAGGAAGAAAAAGTAATACGGGGCTGGTCACGCGCCCGGTCAGGCGGACTATCGCCTGATCGGGCGATCTGGGTTTTTATTTTACGTTGCTCTCGCGCCCGGTCAGGCGAGCTTCGCCCGATCGGGCGATCTATTTACCTAAATTTCTTCTACTCTCGCGCCCGGTTGGGCGCCCTTTGCCAGATCGGGCGATCTAAATCACCGTATACGTCAAATCTCGCGCCTGGTCGGGCGGACCTTTGCCCGGTTAGGCAAAAATTAGGCTTTTTGAACCCTTGCTCTCGCGCCCGGTCGGGCGAGCTTCGCCCGATCGGGCCCGAGGCTAATTGGACGATTTTTTTGTCTTTCTTCTTTTCTTCAATTTTTGGCTAACTTTTTTCCTCCAAACCTGAACAAAAACTCATAAAACTCGTTAGATTCCCTCTTCTCTCCTCTCACAAGAAAAAGAAATAAAAACTAGTCTAAAAAACATTAAAATACGGGTTGCCTCCCGCAAAGCGCTGGTTTATCTAGGTCCCGCATGACCTTAGTATAAGAACTAGGACCCTTGGCCTAACGCTTAGTCGGGTGGTTTCTCACCCGGTCGAGCGATGTTTAGGCCACAACGCGGTTTCTTGACATACCCTGTAGGACACCAATTCACCTTATCTGGTGGATCCTCCTTGACTTGGACTTGGGGTTCTTCAATGCTACGCACTAAAGATCCCTCTTCAATCGATGGTTGCTTCAGATTGTCACTACATTTGGCACTTGCAACCCGATCTGGCGGAACACTTACTGTGGGCTCAATTTCCATAGCTTGCTTGTTTAATTCCACCTTCTCATCCTCAAAGCCAAGACCGACAGTGTAGAGGGCTCATTCTATTGCATCAACTTCCTTCTGCCATTTGTCTATCTCATTTGTAGAAGATGCAACAGAAGATACCGCCTTCAAGGGATCTTTTACAAGAGCTTGGGGCTTGTTAGAATAATTTTGAACCACATCAACAATAAAACACTTCTCCTCTGTCATGGGGCTTTTAGGGGTATTATTAAGATTAAAAATAATTTTATCATCCCCTACTGATAGTGTCAATTTGCCACATCTCACATCTATAATTTCTCCTGCAGTGTTAAGGAATGGTCTACCCAAAATAATTAGGGTTTGTATATCCTCAGCCATATCAAGAACCCCAAAATCAACAGGTATATAAAATTTACCTACTCTAAAAGGAACATCCTCTAAAACACCTAAGGGGTGTTTAAAAGAACGGTCGGCCATTTGTAGAGTAATATTAGTAGCTTTTAATTTACCCATATTTAACTTGGAACACACAAACAATGGCATAACACTAACGCTAGCGCCCAAATCACATAATGAATTATCAATCATTAGATTGCAAATGTGACAAGGGATAGAAAAACTACCCCGATCTTTCAGTTTAGGTGGAGATTTATTTTGAAGTACGACACTACATTCTGCAATGAAAGCAACTGTCTCTACCTCACTAGTATACCTTTTTCTTGTCAATATTTCCTTCATGAATTTTTCATATGCAGGAATTTGTGTAATTAATTCAGTGAAGGGGACTGTTACCTGCAAATCTTTAACCATCTCTAGAAACTTACCAAACTGCTTATCCAAATTTGTTTTCAAGTGACGATTGGGGAACGGAAGTTTGATAACTGGCTTTGGAGCATTATTGCTCTTATCTGGAGTTGCCACCTTCCATGGAGTCGTACCCTGCAATGTAAAATAAGATATATTAGTACTATTCTTTAGCCCTGCAGGGCTATTAGCTACATTGTCAGGTTTAATGGAATCAAGATTAGCATTATTTAATAAAACAGGTTCATCATCTCTGGGCATAGAGGGCCCTTCATAGTTTGAACCACTCCTTAGAGTAATTGCAAAAGCTTGATCCGTAGGCCTGGTTGGCTGTGCTGGCAGGGCTCTCTGTTGACGGGCTTGCAGAGTAGCAGAAATTTGCGCAATTTGATTATCTACAATTTTATTATGTGCTAGGATCGAATCAATTTGGGCATCTCTACTCTCCATGTGCTTCTGCATATAAGCCAGTATCGCTCTAATTTCTACCAAAGAAGGGTCGGAAGATGAGGAGGGTTGTTGTGGATGGTTCTTCTGGCCAGCATTGGGGTGGTAATATTTCTGTTGTTGTTGTTGTGGCGCCTGTGATTCTTCTGGAGGTGGTGGATTTTTAACATTGGTGCTCCGGTAGGATAGATACGGATGATTTTGGTACCCAGGATTGCAGGTGTTGGAGTATGGGTTATTCTGCCTATAAGCTTGAAAGGCGTTGACTTGCTCCACGGAACTCCTGCAATCTTGCTCCCAATGACCTACAATTCCACAATTTTCACAGAAAGCCTCATTAGCATTATTATTAATTGCAGAAACATTAGCTATATTCGCAGTACTAAGATTATCTAATTTCTAGCAAATAGAGGTTAATTGAGCTTGTAAAAAGGATACAGAGTCGACACTATGTTTCCCTTTATTAGCAAAGCCTCTGGGATTCCCATATTAGGAATTATGTATTACCATATCTTCAATAACTTGACCTGCATCATCAACATTAAGGTTCATAAACCTCCCACTAGCTGCAGAATCCAATATTATTCTAGATGAATTTCCAATCCCGTTGTAAAAGGCTTGGATCAACTGCCATTGTGCCAAATTATGGTGGGGGCATTCTCTTTATAGATCCTTGAACCTCTCCCAAGCCTCATATAAAGTTTCATCGGCTTCTTGGGCAAAGTTCTGAATAGCACTCCGTAGTACAAATGTTCTCTCTACAGGATAATATTTGTTATAAAAATTAAAAACAAGAGTTTCCCAGTCAATTATACTAAGTGCAGTTCTATTTAATCCATTAAACCATAATTTGGCTTTTCCACTTAAAGAGAAAGGAAAGAGAATCTCCCTGATTTGGTCTTGTGTGACCCCAGCTTGCCTAATGGTATTACAATACTGACAGTAGTCTGCAATATGAAGATTTGGGTCTTCACCCTTAGCTCCACTGAACTGCTTCCTTTATATCATCGTGATAAATTGGGGTTTAATCTCGAATTGTACCCCATCAAGAGCTGGAGTGGGAGTAAGGTGTGGAAAATCTGTAAGCTTTGGTTGTATTGGTTTTGAGGGGGGCCTTGGTTTTGTTGCTTCCAACCCGTGTTTTATTGGGGTTTCCAACCTTGATTGTAGGGTTGAGAGCATTGATCATTTCTTTGCCCAATAGCCGCAGCTTGCTCTTGGTTAGTTGAGTTGCAATAGGAGGACAAGTGATCATTTCCTCCACAAGTCTCACAAGGCATGACTTGTTGTGAAGAAGAGCTTGGAGATGTAAGGGTGGCTTGATCTAGCTTGTGAGCTAGCATGTCAAACTTTGATGCGATAAGGTCTATTGCACTAAGATCGTGGATTCCGCCCTTCTTTGCTTGAGGTTGCCGTCTATCACCTCCGTATGCATAGTGCTTTGCCACTTCTTCAATCATCTTGTATGCATCATCCACCGATAGCTTTTTAAGGCTACCACCGGCCCCGTTATCAAGGTTGGCCCTTGAAGTAGGAGTAAGACCATCATAAAAGCTTTGAACAATGATCCATGATGTGAAACCATGGTGTGGGCTTTTTCTAGTGTAGTCCTTGAAACGCTCCCAAGCTTCACTTAAGGTTTCATCAATCTCTTGGTTGAAATTGGTGATTTTCCTTCTTAGTTCGGCGGTCTTTTCGGGTGGACAATACTTTCCAAGGAAAGCTCTAGTGACTTCATCCCATGTGGTCAATGATCCTTCTTCTACCGTTCTCAACCAATGCTTTGCTTTGTCACGGAGGGAGAATTGAAACATGTGCATACGGATGAACTCTTCTGTAATGTTGTTTTGCTTGATGGTTGTGCACAATTCGAGGAAGTTGTCCAAATGAGCAAAAGGACACTCATGAGAACTCCCACCAAATTGATCACTTTGTATCATACAGATGAGTTGAGGTGAAAGCTCAAAATTATTTGCATTCGTAGTAGGGAGACGTATGCCACTCCGAAGTGTGAAGGCATTGGGGTGGTCATAATCTCGTAGCAATGGTGGAGGAGGATTTTTATCACCCATGTTATCTTCTTCGTTGGTTGCAAAGATTTCCTCCGGATCGGAATCCGAATATACAATAGAGAACTCGGGTGTGCCTTGCAAAATCCTCCTCACGTTTCTCAAAGTCCTATTTAGCTCTGGATCAACGAGAATAAGCGGTGATTTCTTACTCTTCCATGTTATGCAAGGTCAAACAAAGCTAAGAAAAACGTTAGCAATGACTATCACAAGTTGAAAACACAAATATACAAAAATAAATAAGAAAAATTATGATACAAATACACACACTTAGGCTCGTTCAACAATAATACATTCAATGTGACTTTGCCTCCCCGGCAACGGCGCCAAAATTTGATAGGTCGTCGTCGAGCCTACCAAAGATAAAGTCCTATATTGGTCTCACTAACTAATAGAAAGGGTAAGAAAGGGTCGAACCCAAGAGAGGCGTTGAATCAACCACCGAGATACTACCGTTTAAACAAGCTAAATGAAGTCGAAATTGGTTTGGTTTTATGTAGCATGTACTAATTCAAAACAACTAATACTAAGGGGTGATTAACAATAATTAGAGAGTTCTAGGGCTCGGGATATACCACTCAATTTCGTCACAAATCATAAATAGCATGTAGCAAATAATGGCAAATTAAGGGGATAATATAGGGGAAGTCATCTAAAGCACCCAACTACTCTCTCAAGCTAGAGGGATTACTTGAATCATGAATACAACCTACTCTCGTGGTTACAAAGCATAAAACAAGTGTTAAAACATAATCACAACGACAAAAAACATTCCCTTGACTGGAAATTCCTATTCTCATTGCATTTCAAGTCAATTAAGGATAAGGAGCTAACTCAAGTTCATCTCTCGATCCTTCGTTGAGAAAGCTTAAATAATAGTTCTAGCAATGGCCATATACAAGAACTAAGAAATTAAACCACTTAAGCTCAACTAATTAACACCCAACAATTACCAAATTAACACATGCAATAAGAAATTAGTGACTACATTGAGGGTTTTACCCAAACCCTAGAAAATTAGACTACTCACAATCCATGGAGATTAAAGCAATTAAGGGTTTCAAGTAACTCATGAACAAGAATTAACTAAAGATTAAGCTAAATAACAATCTAAGCACACAAGAATTAAGCAAGAAAATTAACAATCAAAGTAATTAAAGCGGAAGAGAAGAGTGAGAAAAAATAGTACTAGAAGCTTGAACTTGAATAATAATGGTAGAACTTGTCTTCTACAATGACTGAGAATGAAATTTCCAAGCTAATAATTATAATCTAACTAATGATTTGAGAATATTTGTGTTTCTACAATTGCAAACTAAGAGGAAGCACTAAAAACTTGGATGCCGTACAAAATAAGCTCCAGGGGTTATTTATAAAGACCCCAAAATAAAAAAGACGGAGAAAACAAGAGTCGGGCACGGCTACATGTCAGCACGGATGTGCTGAGGTTGGCACGGACGTGCAGCCATACCTGCACGGACGTGCCGAGGTAGGCACAGACGTTCCGAGGTAGGCACGGACGTGCACCTTTGAAAGCAGGGAGACAGAAAGTACTGTTTTGGCCAGGGCATCCTGCACGGACGTGCAGGCCTTGCTTAGTAGAATCAGTTTTGAAACTGATTTGGGCTGAGCAAACTGCACGGACGTACAGGATCAAGCATGGACGTGCTGAATATCCTGCACGGACGTTCTAAACTCTGCACGGATGTGCAGTTCTTGAAAGCAGTAGGCAGTAGCTTTTGGTCGTGCTGGGGCACTCCTACACGGACGTGCCATACTTTGCACGTCCGTGCAGACTCTCTAAGTCCTTTATCTTCACTTTTCTTCGGTTTCGCCCCATTGTTTTGGCTTCTAACCTCGATTTATCATCCAAATGCCTCAAATGGTCTTCTTTGAACCTAAAAACTCAACAAAAACACTAACAACCCGTGAAGCAAGGGATACACAAAAGTTGAACAAAAATAGAGTAAAAGTGAACCAAAATGCTAATATACCAAGTAAACAAGGTTCGAAATCACTCTAAAATCATATCAAATAACAAGTTATCAGAGGGTCTCGGTGTTTATTATTATCACCAGAACCCGCCAGGATTTGCCTGTAGAAATTCTTTTTTCTATGGAAGGACCGTTCGATCTCAGGATCGAATGGGATGTAACCTGATCTGGAACACCTGGGCATAAACAAAGAACTAAAACCAAATATGAGATTTGCCTTAAAGAAATAACATTCTATGAGACAAAAATAAATAACCTAAACTACAAAAACAATCAGAAATAAAAATAAAACCGTTTCCCCGGCAACAGCCCCAAATTTTTTGACAGGCTAAAGTCGTATCACCTAATCAAAAGTAATTCCTAAATCCTCTAACTAATGCAGATAGGGAAGTAGGGTCGAATCCACAGGGAAACAAGTCTTTTTATTCCTAATTAATTAAAGCAATCTAAATTACTAAGTAACAATTTAATAATATGGATATAAAACTAAACTACGGAGATTAAGAGTAAAGAGAAAACAATGAATAAAAGGCCTAGGGCATAGGTTCACCAATAAATAACATTCTAGGGTAAAACATAATAATTAATCATCAATGCATAATTAACCAGATCATAAAGGGCTTTCGCTACGTATTACAATCACAGAATTAATCTACCGGTATTAAATCTCATCTCTCGAATCTCGACTTAACCATTTATAAATTAACCTGCCTATTGAAACTAAACCTAAACATCAATTCTCATCTCTCGAATCTCGAATCAATATTGTCAAACTCATGCATAAAAGATCAGGCCTAATCTAGTCATAGAGCATTAAATCAATCAATAGGAAATTAATCTAGCATTGATAATTAACAACAATAAATTACCCCTTCATATTATTTATGGATCCCAAAAAACCCTAGAAAGGAAACTACTCACGCATAATTAAATCTAAACTAACCAAAGCAATAAAATAAGACATGATGAAAGAATTAAAATAAATAACTGAGATTAAAGTAGAAGAAATTGTTACCAAAGTAATATGGAATTAAGAGTAGAGTTAAGAACAAAGTATTAGAGAGAGAAACTAATCTAAAAGCTAAGTAGAGAGAGAAAATCTAAGAGAAGAATTAAGAAAGAGTAAAAAAATATCCTAAACTCGCTTAACGGAGAAATATTTATATTAAACAAGAATCCTAAACTAAAACAAACTTAAACGACGTTAATCGTCTCCTAAAGCTGACATGCGCCCGATCGGGCGAGGCACTACCCGATCGGGCCCGCCTTTTTACTCCTACATATGTCTCTCCCGCCCGGCCGGGCGCGAGTTCGGGCGCCGGCTTTGCTTCCCCCGCCCGACCGGGCACGCCTTCGGGAAGGAGCTCCCTAGCCGGGCGGCACTCTTGGGCCACTCTTTGGACTTCGATTGGGCTCCAATTCTTCGGGCCAAACTGGATTTCCTCTTTGGGTCTTGAATACTCGATCCAAATGCCCCGCTATCACATATACCAAGCTCTTAATCACTAGTTCGATGACTCTAACCGGCCCTGGGCTATGAAGGATGGTCGTGCTTCTCCAATGCTCGTAGTTACTCCATAATATCTCGGGAAAATGCTCCAAATGTGCAAATCCCTACAAAAGTCAACCAAATCTACGAAAACACTAGAAAACACCAATTAGTAATAAAAGTGGCTCTAAAGAGCCAAAACACTACTAATTATGACCAAGGGACGGGGGTAAATACTATGTAAAATGGACACATCAGATACTAGATGGGCAACGGTGTTACAAGACCGTTTAATATGCGAAAAAATACAAACATTACATAAATTGCTATCCTTCCTAACATCATCATAAACAAGATAAATTGGAGCAGCCCCTGTAGTCCCATCATTAATAGCTTGAATCACATTAAAAGCATCACTCTCCACAATCACATTCGAGAACCCCAACCTCGCAACAAGTTGTAGCGCATATCGAACATCCATTGTGATAGGACTGTAAAAGTATATTATTTTTATATATTAAACTCTTGATTTTATATTGGCATTTGATAATTTAAGAGTATAATAAGTAATTTTCTACACTCTTGATTTTATATTGGCATTTTATAATTTAAGAGTATAATAAGTAATTTACTATCCTATACATGAGTTACTACTATTTTATTTATTTGTTTGCAGGAAAGAAAATGTCGGCATCAAATTGCATTCTACGCCACTTTGATTAAGAGAAGCAAAATTTACAAGCCAGTTGACTCTCAAATATTTCAAGCCCAATATTGTTTTATTGTGTAGGCTTTTACATTTGGGCCTTGAATGAAAATATCTTCCTACTTAGCTGAGTGAAGAAAAGAGGCAGCTCAAGAACATTTCTCCTTGCAGTAAAGCATAGAGTTTTTCACCGACTTTCACGAAGAACAAACCGTCAAACAAGATGATAAAGATGAAATTGGATAATTATTGGAGCGAAATACTCAAAGCAACGAAGATGAATCAAAGGCTAGTTCCTTATCTTTCTGTTAGGGAAGTTTTTGAGTGTTATCAGATCCGTAATTTTGGGGAGCAAAATTGAGGGAATATATTCTGAATTTCGGCTGAGAGTTGCGACATCCAACAGTGAACAGAGGTGGTAGACGAGTGAACAGAGGTGGCTTGGTTCTGTGCATGGTTACTCTTATCATCTACTGGAAGCTTTTGGTATTTTATATATTTTGTTTACATTCAATTGTCAGCTACTTGTTTTTACTTTGGATTAGCAGTAGAAGTTTTGTTTAGAAAATGGAAATAATAAAGTTAGTGTTTCCTTAATTTGTTCTTGAATGCGTCAGTTACTCCTAGGAATTATACTTTGATTGCTTAATATAATTTCTAGTATCTATTTCTATTTTGCTTTGTTAACTAGTTTGACTATGAATTCTATATGTTCTAGTATGATAACCTCAATATTTGTTATGTTAGGCTAAATTATTAGGGGGGTAGGGAGATCAATTATGCATTGGATTATTGGATTGTGAGAATTGATATGTTGTAGTCCTTGGGTATTATGTTTATATTCTTAATTGGTTTGATAATCCGCTTGAATTACGAACTAGTTGATTATGTTTGAGACCGGCCATCTTTAGTATAATTTGTTAGTTTGACGACTAGAATTTTAGCTTGTGATCCGTAATTGTTCTAGCTAATACCATTAGTAGTGATTAGGTGTGTGATTGGTGACTAAAACTTGTCTCACACCTAAGATTATCAACCCTTTGAGTTGCACAAGTCCGAGCTTGTGAGACTCGTGGCTTAAGTTAACTACTTCCTTGTTATTAATGCGGCTAATTAATCGAGTCTAGAGAGCTTGTTCTAGATTATTAGTTAGTTAGACAATATTCCGAGAGCTTGTTTGGTATATATGCAATTAAGGGAAGTTTTGAATGCTTGTTTGTGTTCCTTGGTTAACATTAAGATATAAATGTAATTCGTATAATTTGATGAGCAATAATTGATACTCCAATGCTATAATACATCTCCCGATTCCCTATTTCATTATTTTTGATTTTATCGTATTTTAATTTTTATTAGTTTACTTCTTCGTGCTTTATTTGTTATCTAGTCAGTAGTTTATTTATTAGATCATATCATTGTTTCTTCAAAACAGGGGTTTCTAACTTACACAAGTAATAATTTGATAATCCAATTCTCTGTGGGATTGACCCTAGCTTACCCTACTACATTTTAGGAGGTTTTAGTTAGGTTTATATTTGGTAGACGCGCGATAGTCGTATCAAATTTTGGCACCGTTGCCGGGGAGTTGGCGTTTTATTTCATTATTTCTTGTGTTTTTTTTTTCTAACTTTTCCTACTAACTTGTCACCTAGTTCCTTGTTTTTTGTATGTGTGACAGAAACTTGAAGCATCAAAGATTAAGAAACTTTGCAGCAAGGAATCAGGGACTGATAATTTATCCTTTTTCTACTCTTCCAGTAGCTAAAAGGACTCGTGCTCAAATACTGGAGCAAGCTTGTCACATTCCGTTGCCTCTAAGCGAAAGCTCGTCTTCAGACGAGGAAAGTGAAGAGATTTTTGAGATGGGTGATCAAACACTCAAGCAGCTTGCAGCTCCAACTTTTGATCCAAATTTGTTGTGCATAGTAGATGATGGGACAGAAATTGAGATCAAGCCTGGACTGATCAGAGCCCTTCCCACATTTTCAGGTTTCCGTACTAATTCTTTGGGGTCAGTCCACATGAATGAGACGAACATATTTTTAAAGGAATTCCACATAGTATGTGCAGGGATGAAACCAGCTGGAGTTACCCTAGATCAACTCAAGCTGAAGGCATTTCCTTTTGCCTTGTCCGACGCTGCCAAGGAGTGGTTGAGGTACCTGCTGGAACCATTACAACCTGGGATCAGATGCTGAAAGTGTTTGCTGACAGATATTTTCCAGCATCTTTAATAGCCAATATCAGGAAGGAAATATGTGGAATTCGACAAGAAGATCCGGAGACACTTTATGAGTATTGGGAGCGTTTCAAGAAGCTATGTGATAGCTGTCCCAACCATCAGATCAGTGAGCAATTACTAGTGCAGTACTTTTATGAAGGGCTCAAGGAGTCGGACAGAAACTTTATTGATGCTGCAAGTGGTGGAGCTTTGGTTGATAAAACACCCGCGGATGCAAAGAAATTGATTGCAAACATGGCTGCAAATTCTCAGTATCGAGGAGGTCGAAATATTAAGTCCACTTCTGTACGTCAAGTTAATGAAGTGATGAGTTCTAACCTCGAACAACAAGTAGCCAAACTCACTTCATTAGTGGAGCGAGTGATGATCGAAAAAGGGCAAGAAAAGGCATGTGGCATCTGTTCCATAGTAGGACACCCTACTGATATGTGCCCTACTATGCAAGAAGAACAAGTGAATTCTGTTGGTGGTGTTCAGGGACAGCAAAGACGTTATGATCCGTTCTCTCAGACTTATAATCCGGGGTGGAGAGATCATCCAAATCTGAGATATGGCAATGTTCAGCAGCAGGCAGGCAACTCCAACCTCAGACAACCAGCTTTCCAGCAACAACAAGCATCTAATCCTCCACCTGGTTTTCATCAACAACCGCAATATCAGCCGCGACCTCAAAATCAGCTAGTTTCCCAGCCACAATCTGGTAGCATGTCTCTGGAAGAAATCGTGAAGGCAATGGCTGACAACACTTTGAATTTTCAGCAAGAAACAAGAAGTAGACTAAAGAACTTAGAGAACCAAGTTTCTCAGTTAGCTAACACAGTGGGAAAACTCCAAGCTCAGAATTCTAACAAGTTGCCTAGCCAACTAGAGAGAAATCCGAAGGAGAATGCAAGCGCCATATCACTTAGAAGTGGCAAGCAGCTGGAGGTTCCAGAAAAAAGCAGGAGTGAAACGCTAGCAGAACACCAAGAGGAACAGGAGACTGTTGTTCCAGAAAAAAATAAGCAGCCCTCTAAGGTAAGTGATGTTGTTTCATCCAAAACTGACCATTTTTCTTCTTCTGTTCCTTTCCCTAGCAGGTTAACTTCTAAGGATAAGAAGAAAGAGATGGAAAAGGAGGTGCTAGATGTATTTCGCAAGGTAGAGGTGAACATACCTTTACTGGAAGCCATTAGACAAGTGTCGCGTTATGCAAAGTTTCTGAAGGATTTGTGCACTAACAAGCGAAAACTGAATGGAGATGAGAAGGTTAGTGTAAGTGAGAATGTATCTGCAGTTTTACAGAGGAAAATTCCTCCCAAGTGCAAGGATCCAGGTATTTTTACTATACCTTGTAGAATAGGTAACACGAGATATGAGAGGTGCATGTTAGACTTAGGAGCTTCTATTAATGTGATGCCTTTATCTATTTATAAAGCTCTGAACTTAGGACCTTTAAAAGATACTCGTGTGATTATTCAACTTGCTGACCGTTCTAATACTTATCCTTTAGGAGTGATTGAGGATGTCTTAGTACAAGTAAATGAACTTGTGTTTCCTGCTGATTTTTATGTGTTAGATATGCCAAATGATGAATCCTCTAATGCAACGCCAATCTTATTAGGGAGACCTTTTCTAAAAACATCTAGAACCAAGATTGATGTTCATAGTGGGATTTTGACCATGGAATTTGATGGGGAGGTTATCCGATTTAATTTATTTGATGCCATGAGATACCCCTCTGATTGTGAATCTGTTTCTAGTATAGATGTTATTGATACACTAACTGAGCAAGTATTTTTTCTCTCTGGTCATGATGCATTAGATGTTGTTTTGACTGAACCTGTGGAAAAAGTGCAATACACTAACCTGCAGGAACATTTTGAGCTTGAAAATGATGTCAAGGAAGCTTTCTCCTCCTTGGAGGTGCTTCCAAATAAGCAAGGAAGGTATGCAGATAAATTTATGAAATTTCCTGTCACATTTAACAGACTTTTACCTTCTGTTGTACAGCCACCTGAAGTGGAGCTAAAACCTCTGCCTGACCACTTGAAGTATGCATTTTTGGGAGAGAATGACACTCTTCCAGTCATAATCGCGAGTAACCTAACTCCGACTCAAGAGCAAAAGCTGGTGCAAGTTCTCAAGGAGCACAAAACAGCTTTAGGGTGGACAGTTGCGGATATTAAAGGGATTAGCCCTTCTATGTGCCAACATAGAATTTTATTAGAAGAGGGAGCTAAACCTGTGAGACAAGTGCAGCGACGACTTAATCCACCTATGATGGAAGTAGTAAAGAAAGAAGTATTGAAGCTTCTTGAAGTGGGGGTGATATATCCTATATCAGATAGCCCTTGGGTCAGTCCCTTGCAAGTGGTCCCGAAAAAGTCAGGAGTTACAGTGGTAGAGAATGATAAGGGAGAAATGGTTCCCACTCGAGTGCAAAATGGGTGGAGAGTTTGTGTAGATTACAGGAAACTTAATTCTATGACTCGAAAAGATCATTTTCCCTTACCCTTTATTGATCAAATGGTAGAACGTCTTGCTGGTCATGCTTATTACTGTTTTCTTGACGGATATTCAGGTTATGTGCAGGTTCCTATAGCTCCGGAGGATCAAGAAAAAACGACGTTCACATGCCCGTATGGCACATTTGCGTATCGTCGTATGCCATTTGGATTGTGCAATGCTCCGGCGACTTTTCAGAGATGTATGGTAAGCATCTTTTCAGATTATCTTGAAAATTTTATAGAAGTTTTCATGGATGATTTCACTGTACATGGAGATTCTTTTGATAGTTGCTTAGAACATCTCACTTTAGTTCTTAAACGTTGTCTTGAAACTAACCTTGTGCTTAATTCTGAAAAATGTCATTTCATGGTTCAACAAGGTATAGTTTTAGGCCATATTGTGTCTTCTGAAGGAATAAAAGTCGATAAAGCTAAAATAGACCTTATTTCTTCTCTGCCTTACCCCGCCTGTGTGCGGGAAGTTCGTTCTTTTCTTGGCCATGCAGGTTTCTATCGCAGGTTTATTGAAGGATTCTCTAAGATTGCGCAGCCACTATGCAGACTACTCCAAAAGGATGTGGAGTTCCATTTTGATGAGGCCTGTAAGCAAGCATTTGACAAGCTGAAAGACAAGTTGGTCACTGCTCCTATTCTACAACCTCCTAATTGGGAGTTTCCGTTCGAGCTGATGTGCGATGCTTCTAATTATGCTGTAGGGGCAGTGCTAGGTCAGCGAGTTGGAAAAGTTCCCCATGCTATCTACTATGCTTCGAAGACTTTGGATGCGGCTCAAGTTAATTATACTACAACTGAGAAAGAACTTTTAGCTGTAGTTTTTGCTTTAGACAAATTCAGGTCTTATTTATTGGGTACTAAAATTGTTGTGTTTACAGATCATGCAGCGCTAAAATATTTATGGTCAAAGGATGTATCAAAACCTAGGCTAATACGTTGGATTTTATTGCTTCAGCAATTTAATGTTGAAATAAAAGATAAAAAAGGTTCTGACAATAGTGTTGCTGATCATTTGAGTAGGTTAATTGTTGTAGCAGATGAAGGTAAAGCTCCAATTAATGAAGAGTTCCCCGACGAGCAACTTCATGCTTTGATCTCAGGAACTCCGTGGTATGCTGATTTAGTGAATTTTCTTGTATCCGGGAAGTTTCCAGTCAGCTACACTAAAGCACAAAAGGACCGGATGCGAAGCATAGCAAAATACTACATATGGGATGACCCGTATCTCTGGAAGTATTGTGTTGATCAATTAATCAGAAGGTGCGTACCTGACTCTGAGTTTCTTTCAATACTAACTTTCTGTCATTCTTATGCATGTGGTGGACATTTCGGGCCTAAGAGAACTGCACGCAAGGTTTTAGAGAGTGGATTCTACTGGCCATCCATATTCAAAGATGCATATGAAATTTGTAAGACCTGTGATAATTGTCAAAGAACAGGTACACTAGGTCCTAGGAATGAAATGCCCCAAACCCCCATTTTAATATGTGAAATTTTCGACGTTTGGGGTATGGATTTCATGGGACCCTTTCCTTCTTCTTTTGGCTTTCAATATATCTTGCTTGCTGTTGATTATGTCTCAAAATGGGTGGAAGCTATAGCCACCCGTACTGATGATTCTAAAGTGGTTGCAGAATTTTTGAAATCGAATATATTTGCTAGATACGGATTTCCAAGGGCCATCATCAATGATAAGGGGACACACTTTTGCAATAAGACAGTAGGGGCTCTCTTAAAGAAGTATAATGTGTTTCATCGAATATCTACTGCATACCACCCACAATCAAATGGACAGGCTGAAGTTTCTAACAGAGAGATCAAGTCCATCCTTGAAAAGACCGTAAATCCAAATAGGAAAGATTGGAGTCTCCGCCTTAATGATGCTTTGTGGGCATACAGGACAGCATATAAGACGCCCATTGGGATGTCTCCGTATAGGCTTGTGTTTGGTAAACCCTACCACCTTCCTGTGGAGTTGGAACACAAAGCCTTCTGGGCCGTGAAGCAATGTAATATGGAAATGGATGCAGCGGGTGAGCAACGAAAACTTCAGTTACAAGAGTTAGAAGAGATCCGGAATGATGCTTTTGAAAATGCAAGGATATATAAAGCGAAGACTAAGGCATTTCATGATAAAAGCATCTCACGGAAGACATTTACAGTTGGGCAGAAAGTTCTTCTCTACCATTCCCGGCTCAAACTATTTCCTGGTAAACTCCGTTCTCGATGGGTGGGACCATTTGTTGTCACAAAGGTGTATGAGCATGGTGCAGTGGAGATTCGCAGTGAAGATACGGGGAAGGAATTCAAGGTGAACGGCCATCGACTCAAGCCGTACTATGAGGGTCATCAGGTCCAAAACGTTGAAGTGATGGAGCTAGAAGTTCTAAATTATGACAACTAGCATGCTGAAAAGGCGTCGAGCTAACGACGATAAATAAAGCGCTATTGGGAGGCAGCCCAAATTTATTTTGTTTGTTTTTGTCATTTTATTTTTAAGTTTATATTTCTGTTTTCTTTCTTAAAAAAAAAAAAAAAAAAAAAAAGGAGAGATCTATTGCTTTTTCTTATTTTTAAGCCCCTTATAAGATTCAGGAAACTAATTCTGCTTTTATTTGGTGTCCGTTGTTGCACGACAGTGAGATTGGCTGGAACAATCAACTGCTGGTGGAGTCACAGCTAACCTGAAACAAAACCGGCCATATTCGATAGTGTTTACAGCAAGTTATGAGCAGGCCCAAGCTTGGGGGATGCCAACAGGGAGCTACACAGTCCATGTTCACAGTTTGCCAACTGCATCCAGTGAGCTCGTTTCCTTCTCTCTGTCTATTTCTCCTCTTTATTCATCATGTTCTTATATTCTTTAAGTCACACATTGAGGGCAATGTGTGAATAAAGCTTGGGGGGAGTGCATTCAGTTCTATTTCTTGGTTTTGAGTCTGACAGTTTGTTTTTGGACAGTGCTTTGCATATATGATTCCATATCCACTCTACAATGCTTAACTTTGGCTTATAGACTTGTATGTATGCAGAAAAATAAATTATTTTTTTTTTGAAAAACTAATTTCTTTAAACAGTCACCAGCCTGATGGAAGTCAATATTGTGGTGTTGTAATAAGAAAGAAATGATTTAGGCATTAAGGTATTTGCACCCCATAAGCCAAGAAGCTTAGCAATGACATGATCCATTAAAAATCCCGATTTGATAATTATTAGCCTATTTTTCTGATTACACTTATGAGTCATTGTCTGAAATTTGAAATTTGCCACTCTAAGATTAGTAGAGCATATGCAGTGTGAAGAAGATTATGGTTGTTATATTGATTTGATCCGTTGTTGTTTTATTCAAAAAGTTTCATATTGAAGGCTCTATGTACCAATGTATGGGCTTAAAAAAAAAAAAAAAAAAAAAAAAAAAAAAAAAAAAAAAGAAAAGAAAAGAAAAAAGCAGTTGAGCCTATATATGTACGTGTGGTGTTTTATGTATCGTAGTTGAGTAACTCGAGTTAGTAAATCCGTAGGGGTTTCTTCAAACCTAGTGCCTTGGGCCAACTGGACCGGGAGTCATTGGTTGAAAGCTCGTTACATGGGTTGCTTGACAGATACATAGCATTAAGAGTCATGAAACATTAAAATAAATAAATAAATAAAAATAAAAATAAAAAAAATAAAAAAATTGTGGGATTTAATTCAGTATACATGATGATAATTGCTGCTCTACGATTCTTACTCTACCATCACACTCATATATACTCTTCAAACCTCACTTTACCTTGGCCCATTTCATCCTTAATTTGTGTCCTAATGATCTTTTGAGTTATTCTGCTACTCTGTTGATGGAAACTAGGCTGTGATTATTTAAGAGTTGGTATTTTGGTTCATAAATTCTTGAAATTTATTTTCCACCTGCATATATACTTGACTTGAAGCTGTCATTGAGCGAAGTAGAGTGAGTGGAACATGTCAGGTTGCAAATTGTTATATCAAGAGTCTAGCTCCTTAGTAATTTTATGTCTTTGCTTGAGGGCAAGCAAAATTATAAGCTTGGGGGAGTTTGATAGGACCGTAAAAGTATATTATTTTTATATATTAAACTCTTGATTTTATATTGGCATTTGATAATTTAAGAGTATAATAAGTAATTTTCTATCCTATACATGAGTTACTACTATTTTATTTATTTGTTTGCAGGAAAGAAAATATCGGCATCAAATTGCATTCTACGCCACTTTGATTAAGAGAAGCAAAATTTACAAGCCAGTTGACTCTCAAATATTTCAAGCCCAATATTGTTTTATTGTGTAGGCTTTTACATTTGGGCCTTGAATGAAAATATCTTCCTACTTAGCTGAGTGAAGAAAAGAGGCAGCTCAAGAACATTTCTCCTTGCAGTAAAGCATAGAGTTTTTCACCGACTTTCACGAAGAACAAACCGTCAAACAAGATGATAAAGATGAAATTGGATAATTATTGGAGCGAAATACTCAAAGCAACGAAGATGAATCAAAGGCTAGTTCCTTATCTTTCTGTTAGGGAAGTTTTTGAGTGTTATCAGATCCGTAATTTTGGGGAGCAAAATTGAGGGAATATATTCTGAATTTCGGCGGAGAGTTGCGACATCCAACAGTGAACAGAGGTGGTAGACGAGTGAACAGAGGTGGCTTGGTTCTGTGCATGGTTACTCTTATTATCTACTGGAAGCTTTTGGTATTTTATATATTTTGTTTACATTCAATTGTCAGCTACTTGTTTTTACTTTGGATTAGCAGTAGAAGTTTTGTTTAGAAAATGGAAATAATAAAGTTAGTGTTTCCTTAATTTGTTCTTGAATGCGTCAGTTACTCCTAGGAATTATACTTTGATTGCTTAATATAATTTCTAGTATCTATTTCTATTTTGCTTTGTTAACTAGTTTGACTATGAATTCTATATGTTCTAGTATGATAACCTCAATATTTGTTATGTTAGGCTAAATTATTAGGGGGGTAGGGAGATCAATTATGCATTGGATTATTGGATTGTGAGAATTGATATGTTGTAGTCCTTGGGTATTATGTTTATATTCTTAATTGGTTTGATAATCCGCTTGAATTACGAACTAGTTGATTATGTTTGAGACCGGCCATCTTTAGTATAATTTGTTAGTTTGACGACTAGAATTTTAGCTTGTGATCCGTAATTGTTCTAGCTAATACCATTAGTAGTGATTAGGTGTGTGATTGGTGACTAAAACTTGTCTCACACCTAAGATTATCAACCCTTTGAGTTGCACAAGTCCGAGCTTGTGAGACTCGTGGCTTAAGTTAACTACTTCCTTGTTATTAATGCGGCTAATTAATCGAGTCTAGAGAGCTTGTTCTAGATTATTAGTTAGTTAGACAATATCCAACAGATGCCTATTCACATCTCGGATGACAGCACCCAATCCCATTCTATTGCCCTCCTTAATATGAACATCAGAATTGATTATAACACAATTTTCATGAGGGCAAAACCATCTCGTCACAGTCATATAGCTGCTGCTAACAGAAGAGGGTAGATAAATCTTAGTAGCATACGAGTTATATTCGTGTACAAGCCTCGTAAACCCAGCAGCCAGGCTTACAATATTCGGTGTCTCCTCTTGGAACACGATCAGGTTCCTTCCCCTCCACGCAGCCCACATCAATGCAGCCATCGAGCTTAGAACATCAGCGCTATACTTCCTGCACAACCAGCTCCACCTTTCCTCGAAGCTAGAAATTAGAGCACCCTCAAGGTTGTCTTTGTATTCACTATAATGCCACACTTACTTTGCTACTACACAATCAAACAAGGCATGGATAATAGATTCAAGTTGCCCACACAATTGGCAGCCAGAATCAGTAGCAATATGGCGAAAAACTAATCTCTCTTTTACTGCCATGTTACCTTTCACTGCATTCCACAAGAAATGCTTGAGCTTTGGAGGGCCTCGAATATGCCAGACTGAATTCCATAAATCTTCTCTACTCTCCTGCCCCTCAACATCAGAATCTCCAAGATTTGCCAACCAATACCCTGATTTGACTGAGTAAACACCGTCCTTTGTAAATCTCCAGTATTTTGTATCCTTTGAACCCCTCATAGACAGCGGCAGAGCAAGCACTGTAGCACTCACATCAGTTGAGAACAGCTCAGTTACCTTGGCTCTATCCCATTCCTTCTTGTCATCTGACAAAAGCTCATACGCCCTCATGAATCTTCACATCACAAACAATCCAGTCATCAGACCATACCTTGATTTAAACTCCATCACCCACCCTCCACGCCAAACCATCTCTCAATAGGCCTTTTGCACCCCAAAGGCTTCTTCACGAGAAACTCAGATCATGACCCCTATTCGCCTCCAATGAAAGACAAATTTTTAAAATATCTTGCTTAGAGAATCTGGAAAAGGAGAGTATTCTCATTTGAATAAAGGCGCCATTCTTGTTTAGCTAGGAGGGCTTGGTTAAAACATTTGTGATCACGGAACCCCAACCCCCCCTGTAGACACCCATTTGTGTCTCCCCAAAACCAAACCCAGTGATGAGTACCTTTCGCGTCGAATCATAATCGAATGAAGCGAAAGTGTGGAAAGTTTAGTGTTGCGGATAGTTTTAATTTTCTTTTCTCTTCTCTCTGTTTTTGAAAACTTATTTTAAGAAAACAGCCAATACAGTTTAATTGGTTGGTCCATGATATGGGTCCAATAGTAGTGTAGTTGGATGAGGCTTGACAAGAGCTTTCCAACGATATATTATAAGCCCAATTCCGATGAATATTGAGGAAGTTATGGCCAATTTACTAAACTGGGCCCGGTTTGAGCCTTATGTGCGGCTCAATGATCTAGGGGAGGGCCTAATATGATTTATCATTCCTAACGCAATTAGGAATGGTTTTAGTCTTCTAGATTCTTCTAGAAGGTTATTTTCATTCCTAATTCAATTAGCATTGATAAATTGACTTTTGTTGACTTTTCAGAGTTTTAATTAAAATCAAAAAACATTTTTGAGGAAAAGATACGATTTTATCCTCCAGTACGGCAAATTTATCTGATTTTCGAAAACGCGTCAAAAACAGGACTAGCGCCTGACGCCAGGCATTGGCGCCTGGCACTAGGACCTGGCGCCTGGCGCTGGCATTGGCACCTGGCGCCACTTAGCTGGTGCTGGCGCCAACCTCGTTTTGCGTGAGTCAGACTCTGTTTTGTTAATTTTATCTTTTTGGCTGATTTTCTCTATAAATAACGACGTACAAACTCCGTTTTCATTCATCAATAACCAGTTCTCAATTATATTCACCTACAATCAGTTTTCAATTCTCATTCTCTTCCTTAATTCATCTCTCTCTTTCTTTCTTTCTCAAAAATTGCTTTTCACATACAAAATTCCGCATTCACAAGATCTAGAAACACCTAGCCATATTCGAAGTTGCCTTCGCCCTAGACGTGAAAGGTTTAATTTCTAAGGGTTTGGTCCCAAATCTCTCTTTCAATTATTTAATTTGATTGTTGTTTATTATTTTCCTTGAAGTTACTAACGTGTGTATTTTGTTATTAGAAAGAGGTATGAGGCATCAAAGTAAGTACTTTAATGGTTTTTATTTGCTTTATGATGTAGAAATCATGTTTATATTGTTATTATGATATTCCTAGTATCATGTCTAGGGTAACTTTAATATCAAATATGCTTATTATGATTCCTGCGATGCTTCCTATTTTCATTCCTAATATTCATGTTAGTATCATGTTAGGGTTAAAGATTTGATTTTTATTGCTTAGTGACATGCTAGGGTTTGTTATTAATCTTGTTAGTATCATGCCTAGGATCTTGCTATTATTATTAAGCTTTAACATGAATATTGTTATAATTATTATTATGATTATTATAATTATTATTATGATGATTATTGTTATCATTATTATTTTGATGATGATTATTTTATTGTTATAATTTATGATGATTATGATTATTCTTTATGATTATTATTTTGATGATCATAATTGTTATTTTTATTATTATTATGTTGCTTGATTATTTTATTGTTATTGCTTGATCACGCCTTTTATGCATGTTTAAAGGGAATTGGTATTTGTAATCACGATTAATAAGATAATTAATAATCTTGTTAGGGTTAATTTGATTATAATTTAAGTGATCGCCAATAATAGTTTATTTGTGCATTATATTCAACCAACATAGATAAACAGGTTTAGGGTAAACCTATTGATTGCATGTTAGTCAGAAAG
This sequence comes from Chenopodium album, assembly GCF_948465745.1. Classification (NCBI taxonomy): domain Eukaryota; kingdom Viridiplantae; phylum Streptophyta; class Magnoliopsida; order Caryophyllales; family Amaranthaceae; genus Chenopodium; species Chenopodium album. The sequence goes on along the minus strand of NC_137838.1, from coordinate 69,105,846 downwards.
CGCACATGAATACGATCAGAATAAAATAGAGGCCTATTATTAGGGCAGGTTCAATCTCTTTTAGGTTGGATTTGTACCTTCATCCCTGAACCCTTATTTGATTCAAGACCTTATGGAGTTGACGATCTCTTGGATCGTTAAGGGGTGTAACCTTCACCCTATGAATGGTTTACAAGTTCCTAAAACTTGTTGGCGACTCTTTTGCTCTATCTTCTTCCCTTTTGGACGCCACCGTACTTTAGTGTATGATCACAGTGGGGTTCAAGCTAGGGGTTAATGCTTGAAATTATTCCCTACAGTTTTTTGCGACTCCATTGGGGAGGATTTCTATTTTAATTCCTGAATTTGTTTCGGCGATGATTTAGAATGAGTGGATGAGACTCGAAACGTTCTAAGTATTTCATGTGCGTAATTTTGATTAACATTATTGTCAAATGCATAAAATTGATCTCATTGGAAAGACCATCCGTAATGAGTTAAAAACATAGGATTTTACACGTAGGAAATTTGAGAAATATCTTTCACAACTAGGACCGAAATAACACCGCGGGAAACTGGAAAATTTTATCGACCACCGAAAGCTGCTAAGGCATGTGGGAAGTAGCGTCGGGGGCCAGAGCATTGGCGCCACAATTTTGGCCGTAGCGCCGGACGCCAGCATTGGCGCCAGGCGCTACAGATAAAATGTGGCGCCAGTCTTTGATTGTTGGCGCCAACTTCCCCCAATACCGAGCCAGAAATATGAGTTCTAATTTCAACCGGTTTTTCGTATTGTTTGCTCGATCCTACTTCCTGATTGAATTTTTTCTCACTTTTATGAAACCCATATGTGTTCTACATATGGACATAACCCTCTGGGAATTCATGCTCCATCTACCTGATTGAACGCTCCGTGCAACAAAGGGTACATCCGAGATGTTGAATTTACCAAACCATGGAAGCGAGTTTTTTTTCAAAACTCGCGGTGTCCCATCCACTCGCGCCAACCCTTCACGGTTAGGCTTCCGCGCGGTGCATCCGGACAATTAACCATGGACCCTCTTTGACTAAACCATATTCCGAACTTTAGAGAACTAGAGCCATGGTTAGGTTGCAAACTCATTGCATCATATCGTGCCTACTTGACTAATTATGCATTATTTGTTGTGCATATATTCTATGTTTATCTTAACCGTTTGTTGACTTGTGTTGAGATTAAATAAATTAATGACTTAAAGAACTTTTCCTAATTAATTAATTAATTTGAGTTAATAAAGTCTAATATTTTAATCGGAATTGACCTAGTACGACTTTAGGCATACCCCAGTTGATTAATAACACCGAAAACAGTCCCAGACTGAAGCTCCAATATTGGCGCCAAAGTCTGAGCTGTAGCGCCACACTGTGGAGTGTGGCGCCTGGCGACAACTCCGTCGTCTGGCGCCAAGCTACACAGTGCGACGCCAGTCCTGTCGTTTGGCCGATAGTTCGGATTATTGGTCGAGTCTTCACCTAGTACCTAATTAACCAGTTTTCTAATTAATTTGGTTAATTTTCGCAGTCAATAACACCTTGTCGAGTCATTAATTGAGTCTAGTCACATAGTCTAGCCACATGGCCATGACACGAGTCTTAACATGTCACCTACACTCACTAGTCTTAGCACAAACTTTGAGCATATGTCACCATGACCGTGTCTTAGGTTCATGCATGAGTCGGTCTTTTCCGTCATTTGAGTTTGGGGGTACATTCTATTCCTAATTCTTCATATCCCTACATCTAAAACTTCTTTCACATTCTATTCCAATCTTTCTTCACTTCCTCCATCCATTGCATGTTGAATAAAGTTTGAGTCAAATAATTAACAATAGATATCCCCAAATTCCTTTTCCACAGTACTTGGTCGAGGAGAGAAGGGCGATTAATCAAGGACAACCTCTTTATTCAGGTCTCGCTTTTTGATAAACCGATTCGTCAAAAGAGGAAGGCTAAAAAGATAATGGCAACTCAAGAAGAAGTCAATGAGCTTAGGAACCAATTGGTTACCGTGACTGAGACACTGAAGCTACTCACACTCAAGATCAATGATCCCGTGAAGCAACAACAAATGAACTTTATACAAGAGAGTCTAAGCAAGCTATCTAACGACTATAAATTTCAGGGTATGAGTTCACAAGGGGTCTCGCTGGACAAGGAACTTCTTCCGCATAAGTTCAACGCCACTAACATCCCTAAATTCAAGGTAATAGATAACCCTTACTTCCATATAAGAGCTTTTGAAACTATAATGAGCATTAAGGGTATCGATAAGAAGGTTTTCCCCTCTCTGTTCCCGCTATCTCTCAAAACCGTTTGTCAACAATGGTTCTTTTCTCTCGAGAAAGAAAAAATCTCTTCTTGGGAGTCGATAACAAACGCTTTCATAGATAGATATAAGTGCAACATCCAAGACGAAACAGACCACAGACAACTTGAGATGTTAAAAAAAAAACGAAGGGTTCACGTCTTTCTTCAATAAATGGAGGGAAACTTCTGCTAATATGGTCAAGGCTCCTACCGAAAAGGAATCTGTGAGGATGTTTATCAAGAATCTCCAAGGGAAGTATTCAAAACACTTAAAGTAACAACACAATTTAAATACTTTCAAGGCTGTGTATAACATAGGCATTGACATTGAAGATGACCTTCTGAAAGATAATGGTGCGAGAGGAAAGAAGAACGACCATCCTTCTTCTTCCTCTCCCATTAATGAAGTACATGCTACGAACACCTCTAAATCACGAATCCAAAGGTCAAAAAGGGTGTTCACTCCACTCGGTATGAGTTATGAAACAGCTTTCGAGAAGCTACATCACAAAGGACTAGTCATGCCCATAGAGCCTATCAAAGATCCGGTTCCAGAAGCCAGGCGACCTAAGTGGGACCCTAATAAGCACTGCAAATATCACCAAGGAAAGGGTCACGACACCGAGGAGTGTTGGAAACTCAAAGAAGTTATTCAAGATCTGATCGATAACAATGAAACTTACGAAGTTCTAGCCATCGAAGAAGATCAAACATCCTTCGATCCATCACTTCTTATCACACCTGTAGGAGAACCCATGATCGAGACAGCTTATATGACCTCTCTCGATGAAGTGGCCATAATTGAGGAGGATGAAAGTCTTTTCTTAGATAATACCAGGGAAGACTCGTCAAGTCTAAAAGAGGACGTTCGAAAATTACAAGATGTCGTTGCCATGCTCTTGAATGTGGTAGAAGGATTAGCAAATCGGGTAATGGCCATCGAACAAAATTCTCGTCAAGGGTTTAATGAAGAACTCAATTCTCCTAAGCCACGGGAAAAACGGACCATTGAAGAGTACACACCAATAGGAATGACTTACAATGAAGCTTTTGACTGTCTACATGATCAAGGTCATATTCGCTCCATTGGTCCCAGTCAAGACCCTCCATCTGAAAAACGTTTTCCCAATGGGGATCCAAATTCCTATTGTCGATACCATAGAGGTCGTGGTCACACCACCGAAGTATGTCTTGCCCTCAAAGATCGTGTTCAAGAATTCATTGATTCAAACCTCCTTCATGTTCTTCCGCGCGACAAGAAGGCCAAGAACAATAGTAACAGTGGTTGTAAAGGGAAGAAGAACGACTATCCTTCTTCTTCCGGAAACACCTACTCTAGTAATAGTGTTGGTACTTTCGACCTTAGTGAGATCCTAGCCATGGGTAATCGAAAGCAACTGAGAAAGGATTTCACCCCTATTGGAATTAGCTACGATAATGCTTTCGATCGACTACATGCCAAAGGACTCATTACTCCCATTGGACCTATTCAAGATCCCCCACTTAAGAAGAGATCGCCTATTTGGAATCCAGACGAACACTGCAAGTACCATCAAGGTAGGGGTCATGCTACCGAGAGCTGTTGGAAGCTAAAGGAAGCTATCCAACATTTGATTGATAATAACAAGCTTCCCATGCCTCCAGTTAACAAGAAGAGCGAGCGATGATAAAGGAAACAACACAAGACAAGAGGCGAGCTTCAATGACAAGATTTCATGACCTCTTTTTCTATTTCTTTTTCATTTTTTCCTTTCCCTAATAAGTCTAGCATAGGCACCTTTATTTTCCCTTAGATTATTTTTGTAGATTCTTTATATATTTTCCTTTAATAAAAATGAGCATTCATTTCCTTATATGATCATTTCATTAATATTGCATTAAAACATTAAAAAAAAAGAATCCATGTCAAACTAAGCACAAGGTATACCAATGATTTGAGACACCCCTTGTAGCCACATCATATTGACTTTCACCCTTCAATTATACATCCTTTCTTCATAAACCACTTTGAGCCTCATCTAACGATAGACCTTTCCTTTTTCAACCTACATCTACCTAACCTTGGGATGGGATGGTGTGTAACTTATGCAATTCTAAAAAGGCTTGAGTAAATTCAAAAGATTAAATAGCAAAAAAAATTCAATAAAAAAAATATTAATAAATAAATAAAAGTGTACAAAAAGGCAAGTGTTCCAATGTCTTTGATATGAAAATATCTTTGATAAGAACACGTCTCAGATTGCGTCTCTTATCGAGTGCTCGGTACCGTGCCTGAGAAACATGAATGCCAAGTGAGTGATAGACCGCATGATCGGGATTGCCCACACTTATTAAAATAAAATAACTGCTAAAGCAAAAAGAGCTAAAAAAGAGTAGGAACTCAAGCACAAAATACAAAGATTCAAAAGCGAGGTTGCACACCTTGGGGGCTTATCTAGGGTCTTGAGCCTTTATCCCCTTCTTCTATAACCTTTAGCCTAACCACGTTACAACCCTTAAAAGACCTTTTTGAGGTATACACACTTGTTCGAGGTTCGGCTAGAGCTACGTTCGGCCTGATTCCTAACGGATACGTAGGCAACCTCACATTGAGGTGCGGTCGTAATAAACATGCATTCATATTCACATTCACACACTTACACCATGATCATATCAAGGATTCCCTATGCTCATCCCTATTTACTTAGAGCTAGACTTGGGGGCTTGATCCCTACATCATTAGCTTACCTAGCCTAAGAGTCACCACCATTTGACTCTTTTCAATAATAATTTTCCACACACTTAGCCCTTGCGGCCTAACTTTAGTGTCACTATCACACACATCACACATACATGACCAAATATACTTCCCTTAGGAACCCTTTGTCATGAAATCTTAACATAACGTTGAAGTATGCCTTGTCATATCAACATCACTCATCAATCATATTCATCATTGCATCACGAAGTATGAAGTGCTTAGCCTCCATGCCTGAGTTACCTAAATGCTTTCATCATTGAGTCAATAGTTGAGATAGCCTAGGATGGATTAATCCTTGCACCTTGAGAGATAGTATCAAACAACATTTGACTAATCTCATTCAACATGCACCTTCAAAAACTTCTTTCTTTTCGCGTCTTTCTTTTTTCGGGAGAAAGTCGATACCCTCCACAAAAATGACGGAAAATTTTTGCTTTTTTGCATTTTCGAGTCGCACGATCACATTACAATGCACACACGAGTCATGTTCACATTGAGTCATGTTGAGTCAACACTATGCACACATGTGTCATTACACTTCGAGTCGGGTCAACCTCGAGTCAGTCAATCATATCGAATCAAGTTTATGCCTTGAGTCAAGCGACGTTAAACCTTAGGTCAACCCTAAGATAATTAAAGAGATTGGCAAAGTTCTATAGTCAAAAATAAATACAGGTGCAGCAGAATAGGGAAGACCCTATCACAGCGTTCAGCGATAGAGTCAATTCTTGGCGCCAGAGATATTTCAGCAGCTACAGAGCTCGAAGCCTCTCAGAAAGGTGATTTCGACCTCATATAGCAATTTCGGGTTCCTTGGTACGCTAGTTAGCCCCTATAAGAAATTTGACATGATTAAGTAGTCAGTTTGATTACAATCACAATAAGTGATCGACCTGATGAAAGATCGTCTGACTTAGCTTAAAGCGCCTAATCACGGAGACACCGACATACTGGTTTTAGCGGAAACAAAGTTCAGGCGAGCTTTAGAGATCGACAAACGTTGGTCTTCGGAAATTTTTTCTTCAGAATATTATCGCAACAAACGTTCAAGTCCCGAAGCTCTTTGCTCCAGAGACGCGTGGGCATATTATTCAAACTCTTTTGTTTAGAGACACGTGAACATCTCCATCAAAGCTCTTTGCTCTAGAGACACGTGGGCATGTTATTCAAGCTCTTTTGTTCAGAGACGCGTGAACATCTCCATCAAAGCTCTATTGTCTAGAGACGCGTGGGTATATCAATCAAGCTCTTTTCTTCAGAGACACGTGGACAATCCTTTTCAAGCTCTTTTGTTCAGAGACGCGTGGACATTTCCAGCAAGCTCTTTTGCTCCAGAGACGCGTGGGCATATCATTCAAGCTATTTTGTTCAGAGATGCGTGGACATTCCTTTCAAAAGCTCTTTTGCTCCAGAGACGCGTGGGCATATCATCAAAGCTCTATTGTTCAGAGACGCGTGGACATATTATCAAAGATCTCCTATTTTCAAGCTCTTTCGCTCAGAGACGCGTGGGCATCCTATTATCAAGCTCTTTGTTTAGAGGCGCGTGAACATATCAAAAGGAAGCTCTTTGTTCAGAGACGAGTGAACATCGAAACAGCAAGGTGGCGTTCCCTAGATCGTGGAGAGTTGTCACAAACAACTGAGGATTGTTTCAAGAGAAGCAATCTTCGATAGTATTCCCTTGGATGTGGAATATTATCAAAGTGGAGGAGGATCGTTTCAGGCGAAGCAATCTTCTAATTTGGAAGCAGTTACAGGCGTAGCGGTTTTCAAGCGAGATGGCATTCTCTAGCTTGCAGGAGGTCATTAAAACAATCGGTTACTTTCAGAGACGTGTGCTCGACGGTGCAAGATACGCGTTTCTTAACTCTTTTATCTGTTTAACTAACGCTAGTTTGCAGGTATCGGCGTTACAAGAGTGGTTTAGGATCGCAGAACGTTCTGAATCATTCTCCGTCCCTATCGATACTTTGACTTTTGTTTTCGAAACTTGCGTTTCTCCAAACTCAGTCAAAGTGGGGGCTTCTGTAGACACCCATTTGTGTCTCCCCAAAACCAAACCCAGTGATGAGTACCTTTCGCATCGAATCATAATCGAATGAAGCGAAAGTGTGGAAATTTTAGTGTTGCGGATAGTTTTAATTTTCTTTTCTCTTCTCCCTGTTTTTGAAAACTTATTTTAAGAAAACAGCCAATCCAATTTAATTGGTTGGTCCATTATATGGGTCCAATAGTAGTGTAGTTGGATGGGGCTTGAGAAGAGCTTTCCAACGATATATTATAAGCCCAATTCCGATGAATATTGAGGAAGTTATGGCCAATTTACTAAACTGGGCCCGGTTTCAGCCTTATGTGCGGCCCAATGATCTAGGGGAGGGCCTAATATGATTTATCATTCCTAATGCAATTAGGAATGGTTTTAGTCTTCTAGATTCTTCTAGAAGGTTCTTTTCATTCTTAATTCAATGAGCATTGATAAATTGACTTTTGTTGACTTTTCAGAGTTTTAATTAAAATCAAAGAACATTTTTGAGGAAAAGATACGATTTTATCCTCCAGTACGGCAAATTTATCAGATTTTCGAAAACGCGTCAAAAACAGGACTAGCGCCTAACGCCAGGCATTGGCGCCTGGCACTAGGACCTGGCGCCTGGCGCTGGCATTGGCGCCTGGCGCTAGTGTTGGCGCCTGGCGCCAATTAGCTGGTGGTGGCGCCAACCTCGTTTTGCGTGCGTCAGACTCTGTTTTGTTTATTTTATCTTTTTGGCTGATTTTCTCTATAAATAACGACGTAAAAACTCCGTTTTCATTCATTAATAACCAGTTCTCAATTATATTCACCTACAATCAGTTTTCAATTCTCATTCTCTTCCTTAATTCATCTCTCTCTTTCTTTCTTTCTCAAAAATTGTTTTTCACATACAAAATTCCGCATTCACAAGATCTAGAAACACCTAGCCATATTCGAAGTTGCCTTCGCCCTAGACGTGAAAGGTTTAATTTCTAAGGGTTTGGTCCCAAATCTCTCTTTCAATTATTTAATTTGATTGTTGTTTATTATTTTCCTTGAAGTTACTAACGTGTGTATTTTGTTATTAGAAAGAGGTACGAGGCATCAAAGTAAGTACTTTAATGGTTTTTATTTGCTTTATGATGTAGAAATCATGTTTATATTGTTATTATGATATTCCTAGTATCATGTCTAGGGTAACTTTAATATCAAACATGCTTATTATGATTCCTGCGATGCTTCCTATTTTCATTCCTAATATTCATGTTAGTATCATGTTAGGGTTAAAGATTTGATTTTTATTGCTTAGTGACATGCTAGGGTTTGTTATTAATCTTGTTAGTATCATGCCTAGGATCTTGCTATTATTATTAAGCTTTAACATAAATATTGTTATAATTATTATTATGATTATTATAATTATTATTATGATGATTATTGTTATCATTATTATTTTGATGATGATTATTTTATTGTTATAATTTATGATGATTATGATTATTCTTTATGATTATTATTTTGATGATCATAATTGTTATTTTTATTATTATTATGTTGCTTGATTATTTTATTGTTATTGCTTGATCACGCCTTTTATGCATGTTTAAAGGGAATTGGTATTTGTAATCACGCTTAATAAGATAATTAATAATCTTGTTAGGGTTAATTTGATTATAATTTAAGTGATCGCCAATAATAGTTTATTTGTGCATTATATTCAACCAACATAGATAAACAGGTTTAGGGTAAACCTATTGATTGCATGTTAGTCAGAAAGCGCACATGAATACGATCAGAATAAAGTAGAGGCCTATTATTAGGGCAGGTTCAATCTCTTTTAGGTTTGATTTGTACCTTCATCCCCGAACCCTTATTTGGTTCAAGAACTTATGGAGTTGACGATCTCTTGGATTGTTAAGGGGTGTACCCTTCACCCTGTGAATGGTTTACAAGTTCCTAAAACTTGAACTTGTTGGCGACTCTTTTGCTCTATCTTCTTCCCTTTTGGACGCCACCGTACTTTAGTGTATGATCACAGTGGGGTTCAAGCTAGGGGTTAACGCTTGAAATTATTCCCTACACCCCCATAGCTTTTGGTCGACATAGCTTCTCCCAATTTTGCCAATGGAGCTTTCTATCATTTTCTCTCGACCCCCACCAAAATTTGCATAAGAGAGAGTGGATTTCATTAATAAGCCCATCCGGGATCTTGAACACACTCATCATGTATGTTGGTACAGCCTGAGCCACCGCCTTTATAAGTACCTCTTTCCCCGGCTTTGATAATAATCTTTCTTTCCACCCATTGAGATTTTTCCATATCCTTTCCTTGAGACACGCAAAGATGCTTTTTTTTTTACTTTCCGATCACAGTAGGGAGCCCCAAATATTTTTCATGTTTATCCACCTCTCTAAAACCAATAGTATTAATAATCTCTTGCCTTCTTTCCAATGTGACACATTTACTGAAAGCTACCTCCGTCTTACTCAGATTGACTTTCTGTCCCGATGCTCTCTCATAATTACTGATTATATCAGCTATAGTCGAACATTCCCGCATAGTAGCTTTTGCAAATAAAATACTATCATCTACAAAAAAAATGTGACACACGTGGAGCCCCATTAAAAATCTTCGCCCCACTAATCTTCTTCTCTCTAGCCGCCTTCCCTTACAAAGTTGAAAAAGCATCCGCACATAACAGGAACCAGTACGGGGAGATAGGGTCCCCCTGTCGGATCCCTCTACTTGGAATAACAGAGCCCGAAATCTCACCATTCACCTTAAAAGAGAACGATACACTCCTAATACAATCAAGAACTCTACGGATCCAATGCTCACTAAATCCCAACTTCTCCATCACTCGATGCAAGAAATCCCACTCAACCCGGTCATAAGCCTTACTCATATCCAGCTTTAGCGCCACCGACCCATCTTTATTGAGTGAAAATTTTCAAAAGCAACCAACGCATTATCCGTAATTAAACGACCCGGCACAAAAGCACTCTGATTCACCGATATAATATCATTAAGAAAACGCTTAAGTTTGTTAGCCAATGTCTTGGATATTATTTTATAAATTAAATTGCAACAACTGATTGGTCTGAACTCAGTAATATATTTCGGGTCATTAATTTTCGGAATAAGTATTATGCACTTTCTATTAATTTCACCTCAATTAACGGAACCATTCCACCAATTCTTCACCAAAGCAATTATATCCGGACCAACAATATGCCAAAATTTCTGAAAAAATAAAGCATGCATACCATCCGTCCCCGGCGCCTTATTGGGGTGCATTTGAAATAAAGCCGCTTTTATCTCATCATCATCCGGGACATCATCAAGAACATTGTTCATCTCCTCCAAAACTCTGCCTTCAATTCCTTCGAGTGCTTCATTCATAAGCGTCGGCCTAGAGGAAGTAAATAATTTTGTGAAATATTAATCTACCATAGACTTGATTTGGCTTTCATCGGTGCACCACACATCATCCCTATCAAGAAGCCCTGCAATAGTATTTTTCTTCTTTATCTGGCTTACTTTTTGATGAAAATATGACGTGTTTTTATCACCGTCCCTCATCTCATTTTCCCTAGAACGAAAAAACCAATACGACTCCTCAAGATGTCGCATTTATCCAAGCTTCCCAGCCAATTGTTCACATCGCGCTAACATGGCAGCATCGACACATCCTCCTTGTGCCTTCTATAACTCCGACTCTAGGACTCTAATAATTTTCTTTTTCACATCCCCAAAAGATTTGGAAGCCCATTTCTTCAAACTATCAGCACACCCTGCTATCCTAACATGAGCCTCGGCACCCACCACTGCACTCCAAGCTTTCTCCACAACCTTTGCACATTCATCCTTAGACAACCACAATGATTCAAACCGAAATGGTCTATTCTTCCTCCCTCTCTCATAATAATTTAGAGACTTAAGGATAATAGGGACATGGTCCGATTCTTCCCTCAATAAATGTCGTACAGAAAAGTTCGGAAAAAAGGAACACCGTCCATCATCAACTAAGCACCTATCAAGTCTCCCCCTTACCATAGTTTCTGGAGTTCACCCTCTCTGCCAAGTAAATTTATTACCTTTATACCCCAAATCACGTAACCCACACACATCAATAGCCTCTCTAAAAGCATCCATCAAACTCTCTCTTCTAGCCACACCCCCTTCCTTCTCATTCATACTCACCACTTCATTAAAATCACCAAACATCACACACGTAATAGGGCAAGACCCCTTAAGAGCCCTCATCATATCCCATGTTTTATATTTGTTTTCTGTCTCCGGCCATCCATAAACACCAATGGCTCTCCAACTTGGTGTCCCCTCACTATTGAGAATATCAGCAGCATAGTGGTGAGAAGAAAAAGAAACAGTGTTTACCTCCAAGTCCCGCCACCAAAAGCCTAAACCCCCCGATCTACCATTACTACTCACACATACCCCTTTATTAAAACCACACCTTTTTTTGATTTTTTTCCAACCTTTCACTATCTATCATCGATCGTCTCCAATAGGAATACAATGTTTGGCCTCTACTTCCAACACCAGTTGCGGAGAGTACGCTCAGTCCAAGGGTTGCCAATACCTTGGACATTCCAACTAGGAGGAATTATTAATAGAGTAAAAACTCCCCCATACAACCGCAAACAAGACAATGACAGTCACACAATCACATAATAGCCAATAGAGCAAAAAATTGAAGCAACTAATTCAGGAACAAAAAGAGCGCACGAACAAAGGAACCTAGAACCGAGTAACAAGTAGCTTACTGAGACAAAAGCACGATCAAAAATTAGGAAAGCATGAGAAATTGGCACTCAAATTCACGAAAATCACGAACGACAAACTGCAAATAACAAACCCTAGGGTAGGGACTCTTGAAACCCTACATGAGGGACTTCATGAATCAAAACATATTTATTTACGGAGATACTTGACACAGTCATATACTTCTTATGTCACAAGTTCGCACGGAGGATGTAACATTATTCTATCTCTCTCTTTTTTTTTGTGTTATAAAGTTAAAAAAAATTTGCACCCCCATTTTGAAATTTCTAAATCCGCTACTGGCTATAACAATTTCAGATAATTCGTTCTAATTTCATCCTCTAGTAGTCATACAATATTATTCTCTAGTAGTTATTTTTCTTACAGATTTACTAATCATCTTAGGCAACATTTTAAAGTTGGAATATAGTTTTGAGAGAACTCCCCTATCCTTTATTTATATTTTTTTTAAAAGGAAAAAATATATATGTCAATCTCAATTTCATTTTTACACAGTACATTTGTACCAAATAAATTTAGATCGCACACCTTGAATTGAAAATTTGAGCTCGGGCTTCAGCTCCTCATAAAGTTAATGAGCATTGATGCAATCTATGGAAACTAAGGTTTTTCTTTCATGGCTTAATTTATTCTTGTTTTTTACATAATATTGTAAACCATAAAAAATTCAAACCTGCAATATTTAAATAAAGAGGTAGAAAATATAGAGAACAATGATTTTATTGATAATTTGTGGGTTACAACTCTCGTAGATCTCTTGATTCCTCTCTCTAAAGGGCTAGGGTTTTGATATTTGTTTATAGTACGGGGCCTTGTCGGCTTAATCCATACTTTATACCTACAATGTTTGGTAGTAGGGAGGACATAGGGTCTTTGTGACTTATTCCATCTTAGCCTCATTAAACCCTAGATTCGACCCTCTTTATATAGAAAGTCGTAAAGTAGTTTACAAGATAATAATCAAATATTCTACGAGATCTTGAAGATATATCTTATATTTTTTATATTATTTCCTTATTTACATAAATCTAACGCCTAATAATTAACAAAATTTCGGTGTCAACAAATATTTGGTTATAGTTGAAATTGATTATTAATTTGAGGTGGGTAAGGTTTTGTTACCATTTTGATTTTGGAAATCTGCATCGATTTTATGCTCAAGCTATTCAATTGGGATGGCTTTTATTAATTATTCAGAGCTATTTGGGATAATTTGTTACCCAATGAACACAATTTCTTGATGAATTATTTCTAAAATTCGAAATATTAGTGATTTTCTATGAAATTTAGAGTTTTGAGTTTTGACTATCAGTGATTGCCAATTCGTCACACGAAGTAGTTTGTAATAATCTCTATATATTATGTGTTTGTTATATGTTATTTGTAGTACTTTCAGCTTATAAGATGGATTTTTTAACTACTCGTATTTGGTTGTAATATGAATTTTTGTGTCTTATTTGTTGGATTGAAATCAATTTGGTTGTAATATATACATTTTTATTAATATTTTGGACCCGAAATTTTATTTTTGTACTTTCACGGGTGAATAAGATGATCGATAATTCATGGTGACTCACATACTTGGAAATTCTGGATCCGCCCCTGCCCATCAACAACGTTTGCTTGGGAATAGGGGATTCCCTTACCTCCCTCATCTACTCTCAATTTTCACCGGTGAGAGGTGTCGGTTCAATACCTTTAAAAAATACCTTATTTGTATTCCTTTGTGGGCTTAACACTTTAAAAAATAAGGTGAAAAGATTATCGATCTCCACCCTCAAAGTGTCTCTGATGAGAACTGATCAATCACCAATTTCAAAATTGAAAAATACAATTTTTTTTAATTTCATTATACCAATGATGGATCGCGCTTATATAGGATTTATAGGCACGTTTATGTAAATTTTATAGTTGCTTTTAAAGTCTTTTGTCGCTTTTTAGGTCGTAAATGCATAAGTTGTCTGTTTTGTGCTCTATTATGCTTCGTTTGTGTTATATTAATGTTTCAAGTAATTTTCATGACTATTTGGATGCTTTCGGGGTAGTTTTGGAAGAATCGAACAATGGAAGGATGAAACGTCGATGAATTGTGGTCACTCAATGAAAGATACGTTTTTGGCAACTTAGGATGAGATTAAAATGCACAAGGATCAAAAATAGAATTCGCAAGGGTTGCTATGCATCTTTCGCAAATGAATTTGAGTTAGAAATGAAGAAAAACGATGGTTTAATTTGCAAAGTGTCAAAATCAACCTTTGTTCACTCTTTTGATCATAACTTGAGTTCTACAAATTGGATATAAGAGATTCAAGTTGCGTTGGAAACTAGACTTGAAGAGCTTTCCTACGATAGGTCACACGCTCTAAGAAGTAGGGATGAGAAAACCGGGCTCCCGGTCAAACTTTTAGGAACCAGACCCGAAATTGGTTGGTACTGGGTCCTAAAATTCGGGATTGGAATTGGAACCACTTCAACCAGGTGCTAAACTTTAGGAATTGGAATTGGAATCGCCGGGTACCGAGTCTGATTCTGGGTTCCCACTTATGTACATAATTATAAAATTTTAATACTTATTTTGATCCATTTTTATTTTTAGCATTTAATACTTTATATATATATATATATATATGATTGCATAAAGCTATTTTATTTAGGTTAGATATTAATAATATATTTTTTATCTAACTAGAAACATTTTTAAAAAAGTATATTTAATTTAATATTTATTGGGTAACCGGGTACCCAACCGGTTCCGGGTCCAAAAAATTGGGAATTGGAATTGGAACCGGTTGCAACCGATTCCTAAATTTATTACCCAGAATTGGAACCACCGGGTCCAATTCCAGATTCGCACTTGTCGGTTCCTAACCAGTTCCAGTTCCAATTTTGGGTATCCGAAATTTTTACTCGCCCCTACTAAGAAGCCTCCTGAAACAGAAGTTTTAGGCGTTTTAATCTGAGCCATGCAGTCAACGATGAAGTGCAGCACCCGCAGCCAACCTTGCGGGTCTATCCTACGACCACTCGAAGCAAGTTGATAATGCTTATAGCCCGCCTGCAACATCTGGCAAGCAGCCAAGCAGCCCATGAGTAGCTCGTATCCTCGGCCTCGCTTACAGTTTGATGCCACGTCATCTTCTATCGTCCAATAATAATTCAACTTATGTAATCTTAATTTTCTTATTACTTTTCTTTATTTATTTAGATTAGAATTTAGGAAGTTTATAAATACTTCAAGAGATTATTATTTTTCCCTTATGTCGTTTATTTTTTTTATTATTAATATTATTATTTTATGTTCGTTTTCTTTTCTCTCTAGCCATAGTTTCTCTTGAGTTTGTTATATTAATTCATTAAGGTATTTATTTCTCTCTTTTAGTTAAGCTTTCTTTATTAGATTTAGTTTTAATTATTTATTTCATGCTAGAGTGGTTTATTTTTAGGGTTTGGAAATCCATGTTTATATTAAAAATTTGATTGATGTTATTGATATTTCAAATATTGATTTTTCTAATTGATAGTGTTTTATTATTAATACTGCAAGCTGATCAATTTTTTTATTATGTATTGTTAATAAGAGTTTGAATCGAAAGATCTTACTTTTAAAGGCTTACCTACAATTAGCAATTCTGATTATGTTAGCGATCGAATTGCATATGTTGAATTAAGAACGTTAAGATCCGACCGTAGGATTAGCAATTTATCTAGATAGTTGATAAATTGAATTTTTATTGATATTTTATAGATTTAGAAGTATAAACATGGTGAACCATAACCCTAGGTCTTTTATTAATTGTTTTATTCCTATTTTAATTTAGATTACCTTTCTATCAAAATTTCGTGACTTGTTTAGTTTCTCCAATTTCTTAGATTTTAGATGAAATACCATCTCTCTGTGAATTCGACCCTACTTACCCTTAGTTGAATTTGTTAGGAATTTATTTTTACAGGTATACGACAAACTATCTTAGCTTGGTATTCATACAACTATATGTAGAAAGATTATTATTATGCTATCCTTTTAGCACATGCAATTTCCCCTTCACTTTTAACTAGCTATGGGTTTCACTGAATTAGTAGCTGTAGGGAATATTTCAAGCATTACCCCAAACTTGAACCCCATTGTGATCATACACTTAAGCATGGTGGCGTCCAAAGGGAAGGAATCTAGAGCAAAAGAGTCGCCAACAAGTTTTAGGAACTTGTAAACCGTTCACAAGGTGAAGGTTACACCCCTTAACGATCCAGGAGATCGTCAAATCCAATAGGTCTGGAACCATGACTGGTTGTTCGGGGATGAAGGTACAAATTCAACCTAAAAGAGATTGAACCTGCCCTTATAATAGGCCTCTACTTTATTCTGATCGTATTCATGTGCGCTTTCTGACTAACATGCAATCAATAGGATTAACCCTAAACCTGTTTATCTATGTTGGTTGAATATTAATGCACAAATAAAACTATTATTGGCGATCACTTGAATTATAATTAAATTAACCTTAAACAAGATTATTAAATATCTTATATAAGCGTGATTACAAGTACAAATTCCCTTTAAACATGCATAAAAGGTGTGATCAAGCAATAACAATAAATATCAAGCAACATAATAATCATAATAATTATAGTAATAATAATCATGATCATAATAATCATAATAAAAATCATAATCATGTTAAAGCATAATAGCAAGATCCTAAGCATGGTACTAACAAGATTAATAAAAAAAAACCCTACATATCACTAAACAATAAAAATCAAAGCTTTAGCCCTAACATGATACTAACATGCTATTAGGAAAGAAAATAGGAAGCATCACAGAAATCATAATTGATATAAGCAAATCACCCTAAATATCATACTAAAGAAAGCATCCTAACATGATACTAGGAACATCCTAAACATGATACTAGGAATCAATAAAACATCTTAACATGATACTAGGAATCAAAATAATAATCTAGACATGATTTCTAAATCATAATATCAACAAATCAATTAAAGCACTTACTTGGATGCCTCGTATCTCTTTCTAATAACAAAATACACACGTTAGTAACTTCAAGGAAAATAATAAACAAACAATTAAATTAAATAATTGAAAGAAAGATTTGGGACCAAACCCTCAGAAATTAAAACCTTTCACGTCTAGGGCGAAGGCAACTTCGAACTTGGCTAGGTGTTTCTAAATCTTGTGAATGCAGAATTTTGTAGAGAAAAGCTAGGTGAGAGAGAAAGAATTAGAAAACTAGAGAGTTGATGATTGATGATAATTGATAGTTGTTGATGAGAAGAATTGATGATTGAAAACGGAGGTTTTAGGAGACTATTTATAAAGAAAATCAGCCGGATCTGATAGAAAAACAAATCATAGTTTCGACGAGAATAATACTCGATTAGCGCCAGACGCTGGACATTAGCGCCAGGCGCCAAGCATTAGCGCCAGGCGCTAATCCCTGTCGTCAGGCGCTAGTCATTAATTTCACGCGTTTTCTTAGTTTTGATAAAAATTAGCCGTACAAAAAGGCTAAATTGTATTTTCCTTAAAAATACTTCTTTTATTCTGATTAAAACTCTAAAAAGTCAACCAAAGTCAATTTATCAATGCTAATTGAATTAGGAATGAAAAGAACCTTCTAGAAGAATCTAGAATACTAAAATCAATTCTAATTGCATTAGGAATGATAAATCAACATTAGGTCCTCCTCTAGATCATTGGGCCGCACTAAAAGATCAAACCGGGCCCAGTTTAGTAATTTGGCCATAACTTCCTCATTATTAATCGGAATTGGGCTTATAATATATCGTTAGAAAGCTCTTTTCAAACCCCATCCAACTACACTATTATTGGACCCTTTCCATGGACCAGACCAAACCAAAATGGATTGGTTGTTTTCTTAAAACAAGTTTTCAAAAACAAAGAGAAAGAAAAGAATTAAAAGCTAATCGCAACACTACACTTTCCACACTTTCACTTCATTCGATTATGATTCGACGTGAAAGGTACTCATCACTGGGTTTGGTTTTGGGGAGACACAAATGAGTGTCTACAGTAGCACAGGCACACCATTGACAACCTACATGTTTAATTGTCTGTAAATCACTTCTTTAAAGTTGTTGTACGAAAATAATACACATAATGTACAAATTAGATGAAAACTTGAACCAATATCCTAAATAGTAAATACGTACGTATTAGTCTCATTTTTTGTTTTTTGTAGCTAGCTAGTATGTATTATTAGTCTCTTTAATTAACTAAATGCATATCAATTTCGTCATTGATGCTCTTAATGAGAATACTTTATGGGTAGGGAGAAAAAGTGCTACAACACATGCTGATATGTGTCATCTTTTGTGATGTGCATCATGAGCACCGTACATATGTATATACATTTATTGTGTATACAACAACATTTATTGTGTATACGACTACACCTTGTCTCATGCTATATTTATATATACTACGTATATAAAACCATACAATATCAATTTTATGAAACCGGATGATTCACACAGTACATAGAAGAATAAGTTGCATATCAACATCCTAATATAGTAGGATATATAGGTTATTAAGTAAAGAAATGACATGCGCTTTTAGGATATTTTATCTATCCAAATTATACAAAAAATAGCAGATTCATACAAGTCAAAAATTAGGGCTACCAACCAAGTGTTTGATGTTTCAATGGTAACATAGGCAACAACAAACGTGAATTGCACTAATTTAAAATTTTAGTCCATATAATACTGTATTTGCTTTGATAACCAAGCGTCCAAATTTAATGTCCCAGCTTATAACGGTCCAAAGAATGCTCCTGATAACTTGACATGTCCTAATTTTATGACAAAGATAGGTAACAAATTAGTCAACTTTACCTTTATTATACAATTAATGGTTCTTGTATCATTCTTAGAGCTTATACTACAAGTATGTGTATAATTTGGAGATGAATGTATCTATACAATTCGTATAAGATAGTCAATGCATCTGACTCTAAGGTCTTGTTTAGTTCAACTTATATTTACTTATTTCAGAAAAAATACGTTCAAATCAGATTAGATAAAAAATAATACTGGTAATTTAAGATTAGATCCTCGTTTATGTGCAGTTTTTTTTTTATCGTTAAATGTCTTTAATTTCTTAATGAAAACAAAAATACTTCCTATGAAAATGTCATACTTGTATATGTAAAACTAGGTTAAGTCCCGTGCCATGCACGGTCATAATTAAATTTTACAACAAAAATTATAAAGAATGTTGTTAATTCAACAATAATTTATCCAAAAAAACATATTTGTAACAAAATAACTTGAATATTAATTTATACCAATACCAAATGCGTGCGTAAAGGTTATTGAATTGAATTTTATAAAAATATTTAGGGAAATTCTCAACGGTAACACCCAACTTCTGTTTCTTCTCAATGGTAGAATGCAAAATTTTGGATTATCATTGGTAATAATCAATTACTAATACTAATTTACTTGTAACATTAATGAAACTTTTACCTAATTATTGACTAACCATGGTTTACTAATAACACAGTTACAAATCTATCCTTCTAAAAAATCACTTCCCTCCAAAGTTATATGCTGCTTTCCCTCCTCAAGCAGTTACCTCTTTATATGAACCATAAACCCCCAATTATATTCATACTCCCTGTTCTTCTTCTTCTCAATTTCTCTCTCCCCCAATTTCTCTTAATACGAAGTAATATAGCATTGGGAATGAACTACTGGGTTCAATTTTTCTGGGGTTCGATTAATTCAGGTGCAGTTGATCCAATCATTACTTATTTTTCCAATTTTTGATCTAATTTTGAGTTTAATTTGGTGGGTTTTGATCTAATTTTGGGAAGAACTACTGGTTTTATGATTAATTTTAGTTTTTGTGAGAATTTGATCATCTGAACAAAATCAATTGGCTTAGAGAAATCAGAATTTTCGTCAGGTGTAGGCACAACATTTAACTCTTCTTGAGTAAATTACAACTCTGAATCCCTTTCTATGCGAAGCAAATTTGCCATATGATTGGTAAATTGATTAATGGTAGCCTGCATCTTCCTGACCTTGTTAATATGGGCAATTAAGTCATTTCGCTTCCAATTTTCCACTTAACATGGTAACCATGGTTAAGGATTTAGGTAAAAGTTTCATTAATGTTACTAGTAAATTAGTATTAGTAATTGGTGATTACCAATGATAATCCAAAAATTTGCATTCTACCATTGAGAAAAAACAGAAGTTGGGTGTTACCAATGAAAATTTCCCAAATATTTACCCCCTCTGTTACATATTACTCGCAACAAAGGGATATTATTCAACAAATAATACTCCTTTGTTGCGACTAATATGTAACGGAGGGAGTAGAAATAGAAATTTAGAAACTATAAGGTTTTATATAAGAAAATGAAAATATTAGCTTAGGTTAGTACCCGTGTATACGAATTCATATACATTTGTTTTTATTTTGTTAGACACATTTTGACTGGCATAATATTAAATTTTAGTTGATTTTATATTACTTTAGAATGATTAGTATTCCGTAATCAACTTTTTAAAAATATATATTTAGTGAGTAGTAGGGGGTTTTATTTTAATTTTAATAATCACATTGCATAAATGCGTAGAGTAATTAGATTGAATTTTTCAATGTATGTTATGTACTCACTTTCTCTCTCTCTTTTTTTCAATAATTTAATCAAGAGTTTGAATTTTACACTATATATTCATATGTCATTGTTGACTTAATTTTTTTTTTAACCAATATACAATATATAAATATGATCATATAGTTGGATTTGTCATAATGTCTTCTTTTATACAAAAAAAAATATCATAATTTTTAATAATCTCTAATTAAAGATATTGATGGTCAAAGTTGTGTCTCGATAAATGTGCAAATTCAACTCTAGCTTATAAAAAAACGGAGGGAGTATAATCTTATAAAATGATTTTGTTCAGTTGTTCTTATAAACGTTATGTAAAATATTAAGATTTATACAAAGTTTGCTACCAAAATGATTTTTCTATTTTTAATTAAAATAATTTTATTGTCTACTGATAAAAGTTGGAGGAAAAAAAATTGATGATATTATAATAATCTTGGATAATGATATATTTTAATACCTTTTTTTTTTTAAATATCTATGTTAGTATATTTGTAACTAAAAGACACCTAGTATATATAATATATGTAAAAAAAATTTAATTGAGTATGATTAGATTAATTATGTTATCAAAATAGAAATAAGTATTATGGTTGGTTATAAAATGGAAGTCATTAACATTTAGCAAAAAAAAAAAAAAAAAAAACGAAAAGAAAAAAAAAAGGCGGGAAAATTATTAATGACATCATGACAAGTGTCATTTTAGATTTGCTTTTAGTATAGGTTAATTGATTGATGATTGATACACATTATTACGAATCTAATAAGACCCCGACCCACTTAATATATTTTCCTTTTATAGATTATTGTATATATAAGGTCAAAGTTTGGTCAAATCAAACAATCACATCAAATCTAATCATCAGAGCATATCAAGTCAGATCAGATAAGCAAAAATAAGTTGAATTAAACAAGCCCTAAGTGGCAAGTCATGTATGTATATGAATGAGTTGAAAATCTATACTAATACACTTTTGTATTAGATAATAAAAGTTCCTAAACAAGTTTAGATACTACATGTAGACCTATCAGGTCAAAATTTGGGTTGTTTGCATGGGTCGTTTGATTCAAGTGGTTTGGATTGTTGTGATCATTACAAATTATGATAAATGGGTCAAATTGGATGTATTTCGGGACATTTGGGTCAGGTTCTCTCTCAGTAAATGGGTCAGGTCGGATCGGATCGGGAATTGACAGGTCTAACTACATGTCATTCTTTAATTCAAATCAAGTCAGGGCCTGTTCTCTTCAGCTTCAATTCAATTCAGTTTCTAATTTCCTTCTCTCATAAACAATTCATTTCAGTTGATCAGTTCAGCTCCAATCAGCTCACTTTAATTCATTTCAGTTCAGTTCAGTTCAGATTAGCTCCAATCAGTTCAGTTCAGATTAGCTCCAATCAGTTCAGCTCAGTTCAGTTCCTAATTTTCTTCTCTCATAAACAATTCATTTCAGTTCAATTCAGTCCACTTCAATAAATTAGAACATGTTCTCATCTAGATTCAATTTAAAAAATCATAACATGATTTTTAATAGTTTAAAACTTTAAATCTCATGACTACTCATGTTCAATTTAAAATACCATAATATCATTTTTAATAGTTTAAATCTCATGACTATCCATATTCAATTTAAAATATCATAACATGATTTTTAATAGTTTAAATCTCAGTTCAGCTCCATATTCAATTTAAAATAAAAAAAGTTCACCATAGTAAGTAGCTAAGTACTCCTATCAAAGTTATAGGTAAACAAAAGGAGATAAATATATATGTGTATATATAAGAAATTCCCTTATACGAAGGATTGTATGAATTTATATTATTTTATTTGAACTTGTTAAAACGTATTGTATTTTATATACTTCCTCCGTTCTATTAATATTGCAACAATGGACTTTTTGCACTATTCATCACTCTTGTTTGACCATATAATATGAGTTATACGTTAAGCAAAATATAGTCAAGTGGGATCTTGTTGGATTCGTCTCATATAATACTTTCACAATATCAACTTTTTATAATTTTTACACTTACACAATTGTAGATATTTAGCATATAAAATGTGTTTTGGAATGCGTAATTTCCTCCTTGTTGCAATATTAACAGAACAGAGGAAGTATATATATATATATATATATATATATATATATATATATATAGACTTATTTTATTTTATTTGAGTTTTAAAACTTATGTTGTTAAGAGTAATTATATTATTTAAACTTATTATATTTGAAATTTTATATGTGGCTAGTCACGCTAAGGGTTACTTAGTCAGCCCGAGATTATTGTTTATGGGTTGCTTGGCCATGAGTTACTCAATCAATAGTTGTGTGATCGGAGTTACTTGATCGGTCAAGGGTTATTCGATTAGGATTTACTTGGTTAAGGGTTTGCTCGGCTAGTCAAGGATTACTTGGGTCATGGGTTAGTTGGTCGGTCAGGGGTTACCCGGTCAGCCACACAAAAAAGTGTTGTTATTTTTAAATGTTAGAACTTAATTTCTTTGTTTATTTTTATTTAATTTTTTTGAAAAATACTTCCTCTATTTTTTTTAATTGTATACACTATTCTTAAATGGAAGTTTCAAATTATTTACATCACTAACCTTTTTTTTTTTTTTTTTTACTTTCCTTTTTAATCTTTTTGTCTCTCTCCGATCACATAGACCGTTTGATTTTTTTTTACTCTCTATCTAAAATTGCCTAGAACTCCGTGAAAATTAAGGGCCTATTCACATTTACTGAACTGAGCTGAACTGAATTGAACTGAACTGATTAGAGCTGAATTGAGGTGAAATGAATATTTTATGAGAGAGGGAAATTAGGAGCTGAACTGAATTGAACTGAACTGATTAGAGTTGAATTGAGGTGAAATGAATATTTTATGAGAGAGGGAAATTAGGAGCTGAATTGAACTGAATTAAAGTAAAATTAAATAAATGTGAACAGGCCCTAAAGTGATTAGAAAAAAAAAAAAAGAGTTTTTTTTTTTTATTTTGTTTAATCCCACCATTTTGTGGGTCAGTCTATGTTTTATTAACTCTAAAGTTTCGGTGAATATGTGTCTTTTGGGAGAGTTATCAAGGCAAGAAAACTGCTAAGGTGTCATCTATACGGCTTACATGATTTGGAGAATGAAAGGTAGATCAATGTTGAGCAAGGCAATGTAGATGATCTATTTTCCTCGTTTACAAAGGTACTACCTAGAAAATTATTTTCCAATAGCTTTGTGTACTTGATTGGCATATATAAGCTTTCAAGATCTACATTAATTTAAGTAGCCCTATGTGTTACGTACTTTTTTTAATTTTAATATGGAATATACTTTATTTATCTTGATATTAGAAAACATATTTTTGTATATACTATCTCAGTTTCATATTATTTGCAACGATTAGATACATTCTACTTATACAATACTCCCTCCATCCCTAAATTATATTTCTATTTCTAGCATTTATTCCTCACATAATAGAGGAAAATAGAAATTTAATTTAGGGACGGAGGGAGTATGTCAAATCGTTGGAAGTAATATGAATTAGAGGTGGTATATACAACAATATTACCAACAAGAATTGGCTTAAGTGGTAAGCAGTTTTCTCTCAAAAAAAAAAAAAGTGGTAAGCAGTTTGATGTCGCTTAAGAGAAGTCTCGAATTAGTGCCTCATCGAATGCAAAAAACTCTTGTTGAGAAACTCACCCACATAAACCAGATGTGCAACCTGAGTTGAATCCGGATATAGTCGGATCTAAGCTCCAGTGAACCAGATGGGGCAAACTCAAGGAAAAAAAAAACCTACAACATAATATTAAAGTTGTGCACTTTATCCCTTTTTTCAAATATAAGGTTTTAAAAGGAATAAAGAGATTTTATCGTCAAATGGTTGCCAGATTTGCCACCCAAAACCTCATGCTTGGCCAAATAATATAAGAGAATGAAGAGAGTACACATTAAACTTGTTATTATGTTTAAAAAAAAAAAAATTAATCGTCGCTCCTTTCTTTAATGCTTGTCCCATATATATTTATAGATGGAATCTAGTAATTTTTTTTTTTATTATTTATACTTCAAAACATAGTCATGTAAAGTCTTTTTTCATTTTTTTCAGTTTAAGTTTCTAATTATACACTTTTATAACTTTTTGTAGTACTTAACATGAAATATTACATCAACAACCATGCAAGTAATATGTGGTTTAAAAAAAAATAAGATTATTTAACACAACGTTTTTTTTTGTTGAGCTTCGAAGTTGGAGCTAGAGGTGGTCAACGTGTGGGAGTGTCATGACTAAGTTAGGGTCATGGGGAAGGTTAGAGTAGCATAAGACCAACATGAGTTAGGGTGACTTAATCCAATGCTAGGTTGAAAAAGTTCAACCAATAAGGGTGGGTCGATGTACTAGGTGAATTGTGGTTTTTGGTGGGTACAGTTGCTCAATGTAGGTTAGGTGAGTTTTACGGTTAGGGCCTGTTCGGAACTTCACTGATTGAAGTTGAACCGAACTGAAGATTTTATGAAAAAGGAAATTAGGATTGAACTGAACTGAACTGAACTGAACTGATTGGAGCTAAATTGAACTGAACTGAACTAAAATAAGCTTAAAAGATAGTGTGACGAGTGGATTAAAGGGATTTGGCGGATCAAGTAGATTACAAGTAGTAATTATGAGTATATTTGTATGAATTCGTTTGCACATAATAGTGGTAAGGGCGTAAGGCCGTTAGATCTGAAAATAGCGGTGGAATTACAAACAAATCATGTCATTAAAAACAAATCAATTGCAAATATTTTTGGTAATTAATAATAAAAATAATACCGTCCTCTAATAGGAAGGATCTCACGTGACGACAGAAGATATTTTTCGTAAAAAGAAAGAGGGGAGATGTTACGCTTTCTCAAATCGCAACAACTACAAAAAAAAAAAAAAAAAAAAAAAAAAACGATATTTAACTCCCATATAAACGGCAGATACTGCAGCACACATACATGCACTAATCTCCATAAACTCCATACATCCAATCATGACCTGACACGTGGTAAAGCCAATTCATACACTTGTTACTTAATGGGCCCCACTTTGTAGGAGGGAAATCACAGGTTAAAATCCTCCCTTCCCCCTTCTCTTTTTCCTCCTCATCCCAGGCCGCGCACTTCGGCCTACTTTTGTTTCTCTTCTTCTTCCTCAACAAAAACACTCAATTCTAAATTAAATTTCACAGATTTCGAGGTTGAAGAAGGTGATAACATCGTCATTCTTAATTTACAGGTATTTACATATACATCTTTCCATCTTCTCAATACAAAAAAAAAAAAAAAAAAAAATCGTTGATCTTATTTCTTATTTTCAGTGGTTCTCTATGAAATTTTCTTCGGTTGATTTGGAATTTGGATCGTAATATTGATTGATTGTTTAAATTATTGATAATAATAATCGATGAATTTTCTTAAATGAGTTATATAGTATGATACGATGGAAATATGGAATGGTGGTATGATTTGATGGATTGAGTATTTGTGATTGAATTAGAGAAGAATGTGATCGAGTAGAGATCTAGATCTAGGCAGATCTTTGGTTATTTCTATGGTGCATTGTTTATAATTTTTTTTTTAATTTTTATTTGTATTTTCTCTCTCCTCTGTTTTTTGTTGGGAAGTGTGCTGTTGATTCCCGATTGTTATACGTCGTCGTTTTAGAGTTGCCGATTGTTAATTTGGACCTAATTACTACGTCGTCGTTTTAGAGTTACCGATGTTCAATTTAGCTATAAAGCATGATCGTTTCAGAGTTGCCGTTTTTCGGGCGAATTACGTTTATTTGATTCTACTGATATTTAAAACTTAAATTGTTTTTTTTTTATTATTTTTTTAACAAAATAATAAAGCAATAAAATAAAAAAAGAAATATAATAATTTTAATTTTTAAAAAAATATTTTATCATTAAATTCAGGGAATCGTCGTGGTATGTGATTCACATGTGACTGTGATTCTCTGCTTTGGCACCTTTTTCTGTCAAAAAGCTTTGCGTAAATTCTGCCTTATTTTTCGATTTTTCATGTTTTTTTTTTTCTTATTAAATTACTATGGGATTTTTTTTCTTACTGAATTTTTTTTTTTTTTTTTTTTTTTTTTTTTTTTTTTTTTTTTTGTGATTTTATAAATTAAAAAAAATTAAAAATTTAAAACCCATCATAAATTATTTATTTATTTATTTATTGAAGAAACCCATCATAAAATTTTAGAAGTACTTGTAATAGTTGTAAGTAAGAATTACTAAGAAATTGCATGTTTTCTTTTGAAGACATGTAAGAAATTGCAAGTTGAAAAATCTTATTTCAATATATTTTACTGTAGTATTATTTACTTGCTTATTTCAAAATTTTATCATGCTAGAGAAAATCCTTTTCCATTAATATTACAAAGGATCTTCTTTTCCATTAATATTATAAAGAATCTTGCTAATGAAAGCGTCTGGGCGTTGGATAAGCATTTAAAATATTGCCCAAGATGTTTTCTTTTGAAGACATGTAAGAAATTGCATGTTGAAAAATCTTATTTCAATATATTTTACTGTAGTATTATTTACTTGCTTATTTCAAAATTTTATCATGCTAAAGAAAATCCTTTTCCATTAATATTACAAAGGATCTTCTTTTCCATTAATATTCTTTTCCATTAATATTATAAAGAATCTTGCTAATGAAAGCGTCTGGGCGTTGGATAAGCATTTAAAATATTGCCCAAGATGTTTTCTTTTGAAGACATGTAAGAAATTGCATGTTGAAAAATCTTATTTCAATATATTTTACTGTAGTATTATTTACTTTCTTATTTCAAAATTTTATCATGCTAGAGAAAATCCTTTTCCATTAATATTACAAAGGATCTTCTTTTCCATTAATATTATAAAGAATCTTGCTAATAACGCGTATGGGCGTTGGATAAGCATTTAAATTATTGCCTAAAATGACATTAATTTGGGAAAGCATGACAAAATCACGCGTAGTTCGTTAGATTTTGCCTATTATAAATCTTTTTCCAGTAACAATATTATCTCATTACTTTTCTTATCACTCTTTAAAAAAAAAAAAATAAAAAAAAAAAAACCTTTTCTTATCACGTTAACTAATAATGATAAACAATTTAAAACTTTCTTTGTGTTTTTGGATAAAACACTTTTGAATTTACATTATTAACAAATTATACTATCTTAATTTTGAGGGTTCGTTACATACTGATATTTGAAGATTAATTGTTGAAGGTTTATTGACAAGCGTAAAACAAAAAGTGTTCCACAGTATGTTAAAAAACAGAGAAAATTATGAGTATTTGTTAGATATAACCAGGGATATACATCATATACTATATTATCAACTAATGATTTGACGATGATTGTGCTTAGTTTTAAAAGTTATGAATATTGGGATATAAATTATCAATAAGTCAGTCGAGCTATAATATTATAACGATATTTATGTTTCACGTTTAATAGTATATTGTATATATCAATATATGTCATGTACTGTGTATTTAATTGGCATACCTAATCAATTTATTGAAAATATAGACTAATTAAGAGATTTGGTGGATAGTGAGGTAATATTGCATATAAATATGTAGGGAAACATTAATATTAGGATTTGTTTTACTTACAATAGCATGGTATTGCCCACAGTTTTTGGAGGGTAGTGTTAGGGAATTTATTAGTATGTGAGGTGTGGGCAGGGTGGCTCTACACCATATTTTCTCCTGACATATGTGCTGTTAATGGAATGAATGGCTTTAGTTTAGTTTGGCTCAAAATTATTGGGACCAATGTGAATATGTGATACTGATACACTATGTTACATGAAGTTTTTATTTCATCTAATTTACTATTGTCGAACCCTTGACACTTGGTGGGTATGAGCCGTATGACATTTGGGCATGTCACTTTTAGGTTCACATCATGGAACGTTTTTACAAAATAATTGAGTCAAACACCTAGACATATACCTGTGTTGGATATGGGTACCGAGACCATGTAACATAGGTGATTTGTGGTGGATGGTGGACTCAACAGCTGGGGTTCTGTTTGCAGCTATGCCTATGTGTCGAAAGTCATGGGCTGTGTAATTATCGAGGGATGATAAATAAATATCTGAAATTAGAGTTTGTTTTTTCCTCTCTTATCTAAGGGATCTTGTGTTACATGACTTTCGTTTAGATATATTTAGAGGTTTTGTGGATTTTAGTGAATTAGCGTGACTAGTAAAGGTAATTTGAGGATGAGATTTGTTCTACATGTCGCTTTCGGAGATTTATAGTGGAGGTGTGTGATGAGTTCTTGTAAGCACTTGTGGTGCAGCTTAGGCCAAAATCAGCTGAAGTTGGGACCAATTTGATTCGTTTTGGTGGATCCTGCAGGGGTCTTGTTTGGTACTCTTCTTCAAGGTGAAAAGGAGGGGAAATTGATTAATATCACTAGGGTATGAGCATTTTTGACAATTTCAAGGGCGAATTTTTGTTATTTTCATCATACTAGCATTATTTAAGGGTCATTGAACAATTTATCGAATGATTTAGCATTTTTAGGATTAGAAATGTATAACATGCTTATATTGTAGGTTACTTTACCACTTAGGGATGAAGAAATTTCAAATGCGCGTTGGTTAGGAATTGTTGGGTGTTTAATGTATACTTACAATCACTGTGGTAGATTTGAATTATTGGGTTTATTAGGATGAAGTGCAAAAAGAAATTTATATGGCAGCAATGCAGCTTGCAGTTGGTGGCCACAAATATTAAAATAAAAAATGAAAGATATTGTCTTTTATTTTGGCTGTTGCTTAGATGATCACATGGAGAGGACCACGACTGATTTCTTAATTCATTTTTTATGGTATTTTTTTTTATTCATTGAGGCTGGAGTTTTGGCCTTTTTGGGAGCACTTGTATGTCATTGTAAATTTGCTTATTTTAGTCAAGTTGGTAACATCATGTTTTCTACTCCCAAATCAGCAAGAGAACTTGATTTAGAAATCAATTAATTTATTTGCCTCATTTTTGCTTACACGCTTTTGAGGGTTTAAAGTAAGAGGAAAAAAAAGCGAAAAAGAAAGTTGAGATGTTATAAAAGCAACTTACACCCTTTGTCTCTATATGTTAGTTTTTAAGATGAAGAAAATACTATGTGATAATTTGTTCTTTTTTGAGTTTCATTGACATGTTTTAATCTATTTTGCGTATTTTTATTTTTCTTTATTTTTTCTAAACTTGTTAAATCTAAACTTATATTTTCTGCTATGTACATTTATTTCATTTGAACTTGAATTGGTATGGACGGAAAGAAATGGGGACAATATTTTGAAACTGGTGGGGTACAAGTGTAACATTAAAAATTTAGATTTGAAAATAGTGTTAACGAGGGAAGAAATTGAAAGCTTTTTGCTTCTAACTTGAGCAGTCAGTCAATTAATAAACTGCAGTACATGAGAAAGTGATGGAGCTTTTAGGCAATAAAGGCGGCTTCAATTTGTATATCTCAAGTATTTGACTGTTGAGGCCAATCAAGAATTTGCCAAGGCTCCATTAATTATTAAATTGGTGTGGTTTTTATTTTTACCACGTTTACTTATTGACTGGTTTTTTATCAACATAAAAGACCACTGTTTCTTTGATAGTTAAAGCACAACCAATTGGTGCTGCCTCATTTTTTTTTAATTAGTGATGCACATATTTCAGCATAAAGGAAGAGTACAAAAGGTAAAAGTACTTGCAGGGTGTTTTAGTGATGATGTGAGATTAGACAGGTTCAATTGCGTTTAATTAAGGATATATACACGTAATTTTTCTGAGGTCCATTAATAGACACTTGTGTTATAATGAGACCAAGGGATTATTTTCAAAAGCAAGTTTTAATATTATGTTTGTACTTTTTACCAGAATATAACTGTACCAGGTTATACTTTAGTTAATATGATAGGAGTTTAGAGGTTATAGTAACAAGTGTGAACCAATGAGTTGTAAGCTTAAATAAGATAGTGAGGGCTGATTCATGTTTGACAGTGAAGCTATAAGGGGGCTAGAAGGGAGAATCTAGTTGGGCCAAAGTGTTTTGGATTTTATTCTTACACTGATTTATTGCTCAAAATGTCAAAATCTAGTTCTTATCAGTAATTATCAATGATTAGTGATGAAAGGGATATCCCTTACTTCAATTAATTTTATTTCTTGTGGGGCAAATAGGATTGAAATATATGCCTTTTTGAGGTAGATTGAGGTGATATATTCTATGTCTTTTCGAATGTCATTGTTTGGCTTTAATAACACCTTGATTACCCGGACTTTAGGACCATGACTGATATTAAATGCTAACACAACTAATTAATAGTGTTCAAAGATTGTTTATATTTTTTTATCTAGCTTGTTTAGGTGCTATCATCATATGCTTCAAATGATGACCTTACTCCATATTACTTTGAACTAGTTTTTTAGCCTGTATTGTGCGTGAGGTATGAGCTGATTATACACAGATGTATGTGAAGTGGTGATGTAATGGGTTTGTGATTATTTTCTTCTTGAAACCTAGTTTTTGTTAATTAGTTTCGTTGATCATGTTTTCAATTGTTTAGGGAAGGGGAAGGGGAATTGGGTATATTAGGTTTAATGTAGTGTGTTCTACTGTTTGAAATGGAGTTTGACAAGAATAGTTAATTTTTTTATTAGTTTTTTTGTTTGAAATAAGAAGGGGACACGGCCCACACAAGAACAGCCAAATTCTTATTGATATTTCCTTATGAAGATGATCCTTGTGTATCTAGAAATAGCCTAAAGCGCAGAGTATTGTAATATATGCTTATACTCATATTTCGAATGACCAAATTTGAGGGTGGATGTATCCATTATCTAGAGTTCGCGACAGGTACATTTAGGTGCATAATAGACATATTGTTTTCGAATTAATTGCTCGATGATGTTGTCATATACCACTTTTACTATGCCAATTCTCATGTCAATAGGGAGTAGGGACATGCTAGAGTGAATGGTGGGCAAATAGCTGTGGGGTATGAGTTCCATTATGTAGACAAATTGCTTGTTAGGCCGAAAGCCTAAATTGGGCAAAGGGGTTTGATAAATTGTCAAGTTTATTGTGTCTTTTTTTGTAGTAGTTGTGCAAGAGCACTTGCTTTCCTCTTTATGGATGCAATCCTTTATGATTAAGACGCATTACTTCCTAATTATCTCTCATTAGTTTTATTTTAAATTCTGATGTCAACTTTTTGGCCTTTTACTCTTTATATTAAGGAGTGGTGGATACATATTTGTTATTTGAGGCCAAAGAAATGTTCTAATACTACTTGTAGTTTCCATTTTTTGTAAAAAAAGGATGTGTTAGAAGTGTAGGTCCTAGTTCCTTAGTAACCGTTCATTTTTGCAGTATATGCTTGTTTTTGTGGTATATGCCTGTCTTGTAGTGGAGCCAATGCATTTTTTTGTCTCTTATGTACCATGGAATCTATTGCATGAGTAATATCATACTGATGTTCATATCTTCCTGTTTCAGGTGCAAGGACAATGGGTGCTGGCGGTCGATCTATTCCTCCAACTGCGAGAAAGGAGAAGTCTGATGCACTGAACAGAGTGCCTTATGAAAAACCACCATTCACTCTAGGCCAAATCAAAAAAGCCATCCCACCTCATTGCTTCCAACGCTCTGTGCTACGTTCTTTCTCTTATGTTGTTTATGATTTCACCATTGCCTTCATCCTCTACTATGTTGCCACTAACTACATTAACCTCCTCCCAAAGCCTTTCAACTACCTTGCCTGGCCCGTCTATGGGTTTGTCCAAGGCTGTGTTCTTACCGGTGTTTGGGTTATAGCCCATGAATGTGGCCACCATGCCTTCAGTGATTATCAGTGGCTCGATGACACTGTTGGTCTAGTTCTCCACTCACTTCTCCTAGTGCCATACTTCTCTTGGAAATACAGCCACAGGCGCCATCACTCCAACACTGGCTCCATGGAAAAAGATGAAGTCTTCGTACCAAAACGAAGGGAGAACATGTCATGGTTTTCTAAGTACCTTAACAACCCACCTGGACGCATCATTACCCTTCTTGTCACTCTAACCCTAGGCTGGCCTTTGTATCTTCTCTTCAATGTGTCGGGGAGGAGATATGAGCGATTTGCTTGCCATTATGATCCTTCCTCTCCAATCTACTCAGAGCGTGAGAAGCTTCAAATTTACATTTCTGATATCGGGATTTTGACAGTGGCTTATGGGCTTTACCGCCTTGCATCTGCCAAAGGACTTGCTTGGGTGCTGTGTGTATATGGGGGTCCATTGTTGGTTGTGAACGGGTTTCTCGTGTTGATTACCTTCCTTCAGCATACACACCCTTCACTGCCCCACTACGATTCGTCTGAGTGGGACTGGTTGAGAGGTGCATTGGCTACTGTGGACCGAGACTATGGGATCTTGAACAAGGTGTTCCACAACATTACTGATACTCATGTAGCTCATCACCTTATCTCTACCATGCCCCATTACCATGCTATGGAGGCAACCAAGGCTATTAAGCCTATTTTGGGCAAATATTACCAATTCGACGGGACTCCAGTGTTCAAGGCAATGTGGAGGGAAGCGAAAGAGTGTATGTATGTGGAGGCCGATGAAGACGACCAGAACAAAGGTGTGCTCTGGTATAGAAACAAGATTTAAGTTGGAAATTTTTAGTTTGACAGAAGCTCGGAAAATCCTAGTTTCGTATTTAGGGATTAGCCTTCTATCTTTCGAAAACCCCCATCCGTGCTAGATGTTTAGGTTGGCTGTGTGGTTGTCATTTTTTGTATGAGCTGCAAAATTCATGAACTTGTATTCCATAGTTGTTGATCATTGTCATAGAGCTAGAATTTTGCCTGGCAAGCTGGGGGTTCTTTGTTATTGTTGTTTCTGCAATAATCTGGTGATCCTTTCAAGTGCCTAGATTTCTTGGCATTTCTATGTTTGGGACACAATTATTTGTGAATTTTCTACTGTTGTATAAGTTTTAATGAATTTTCTACTTTGATTATATGGACTAAAAGTTGTGTACTGACAAACATAAAAATCTCTTCTTTTGCATTCAATGTTTAGTGAGACAACCTATCAATTCCCAAGGTTGACTAAAACTTGACATCTTACCTTATGATTATTACGGAGTACAAAAGAAGATAACGAGGGGTATGGCGTGGGAGGTAGTAGAACAACCACTTGGTAAAGCTGGGTTATGAACTCCTTTCAGTGGAAATTGAAAACGAAAGAACATTTATTTCACTTCTAATATTCAAAAGTATACAACAATTTTTCAACCCTTGAGATCAATCTTGTGCATCCTTAAAACATATTGAAATAAACGTGTGAAAAGAGATTCTCTATTTTCATTGCTTGTGTAACTTATGAACTCTGATTCAGAGGGTCTAATTCGATAGTATGACAACTTTGATCCTTAATAATTACGGTGTGACATTGAATTTATACAGATTAACACACTATTAATCCATAAGGCACCGATAGTGGTAGACAATGACTCATCGATTGGCACCTCCGAGAAGGAAATTATTTAGAAACAACTAGTGTATGGACTCTACAAGTCCTATAGAGTCGTGCAAAATTCCAAATTCTCTACAAAAAGTTATAATTTTTGTAAAATTTGACAAAAACAACCTCCAATATAGTCGTTGATTATTAAACCGGCGTATATTCTAGAAAAAACATCCATTTCACTCTAATTACATTCTTATACTTCGTATGTAGTAATCATTGGGGATTGATTCAACACCTAAATAATTGCCTAAGGTCCTAACTCCTAAGAAATTTGTTTCTATCATGAAAAATTCCCTCAAAACGTTTTTAATGCATGGAAAGGCAATTTATGAGAAATTGAAATTCACTAACCGACCCATCATAAATTGTCTATAATCGGTCATTTTAGTGAAAGGGCAGTATGTGTTGCCATTTTCATCAACCTATACCGACACATAATAAGCAAACAAAGGAAAAAAAAAAAAGGATAAAGTTGATAAAGTGATTGAGGCATTAAACATATCAAGAATTAATGAAAGTCAAATACTTTTTTAATGGTTTGATTGATTTTTGGTGTGTTGGTGTCATGTAGATTGAAAAGCAACATATTTATTTAAAATTTTCTACGAGTAGTATTGTTGTTATTATTATTAATATAAAAATAATATTGACTTTAATTAATTAAATAAGAAACTTTTCACTATAGTTTCATATAGTTGCCGTTTTTTACGTTACATTTGAATATATCAAAACTGCAATACTATCATGCAACGCATGCTCATCATTCATCTTGCCCAGTATGTGACAATTATTGGAAGTATTATAAATTAACTGTCAGATAAATATAAACTCCTTGATTAGAGTGATTTCCATTGATCAATATTTATAGGGTTACAATGAGAAACCTAATCATATTAGGTAACTATAAGATATGTACAGATATCAAAGATAATGTTATACAAAATATATCCTAAACCTAGGATGAGAATATTCTATGGATATTCTCTATCACACCCCCGCAGTCAGAGCGGGAGAAAATCGGATGCTCAGACTGGATCTGAATCACGCATCGAACGGTAAGGATAGTATAGTAACCCATGATCAAAAGAGAAGTGGTAGACGTGTGCTGGTGATGACGATGAGAAGCAACAACCACGACCTACGTATAGTAGAGATATGCGCTTTTAGGCCGAAGGAGAAGAGTCACGCATATACTTGGGCCAAGTTGCAGATCCAGAGAAGAATAAGTTAAGGGATCAAACCATCATCGGGGAGAAGACACTACACTACTACGTGAAATCACAGTTGAAGAAAAACAAATAAAATTGCGCAAGAAAAGATTAAATCCCACCGCTTGAAATTAATCAATTCTCAAAAGAGAAACCAGGTAGCAAGAAGTAATACTCCACAAAGATTCCAAGTGCTGCAACAATAAAAAAGAGCTAACTTGATAGCAAAAGAGATGTGCAAAAGTTGACCTTATTGTGATATACCACCACCAAAACAAAATCTATGTGATTATGTGTTAAAAAACCAATGAGGCAATGTAAGAATCATTGTTGGTCATGGGGAGGTGGAAATAGAGTGCGGCACATGGAGTAGGTTGGCAGATGTGGTTACTGCCAGTAGTGGGAGGCGGTAGTGTATGCGATTGCCAACAATGATGGAGGAGGCTTTCGCGATTGCTACTGTTGGTGGGAGGCGCAAGGTTACATAAAGATTTCCAAAAAAAAACTTTGAGAAAAGAAAAAAATTCTATATGTGGGATGGGGTTTTCAGATCGCCCGACCGGGCGCGACACAGCGTCTGGAGAAATTCGATCTCGCGCCCGATCGGGCGGCAGCTTGCCCGATCGGGCCCGCCTTTTTCCTAGGTCGGTTTGCTTTTCGTGTTTCCTTTTCCGGGACTCATATAAATACGAGTCTTGCTTTTTCATGTGATCATTCACTTTCTAGCCGAAAACACAAACCTACCTTTTGAGATTTGAACAGTTCTTGAGCAATTCCACTCTTCGAGTTCGGGTGCACGGATTACGAAGAGAGTTGCGTTAAACTTGGGGGGCGTGCGTCACTAGGAAACTTGTACCGGTGGTGGCGTATTTCGCTTCTAAGGCAATGGATTTTGTTCCACGGCGCGACTGTGAGTTTGAGATCTTCAATCAAGTATTTTCCCTTTCATCTTCTCTATTTTGTTATTGGAATCAACAGGTATTAGTCATAGTCTTTTTATTTATTTATTGGGTGAAAAACAAACGATTCATATTATCAAGTACTATGAGTTTATGCTATTCATAATATAGAACAATCGAATATTCAAAATATGAAAACATAATTGAAAATAGAACACGAGGTTTAATACACACGAACCATTTAGATAAGTTTACATTCAAGTTAACACATCAACTCCTTTTGTCTCAATTTTATTTTTTATTTTTTTATATTTTCATTAGTCCTAATTTAGTTTTTGGCAAGTACCTACTATTTCTTTGATAAGGAATAGTTCTTTGTTCTCAACTTCTCACCACTGTAAGGTGTAAGGTCAAACACTCTTTCTCATTCAATTAAAAAAGTACTTCACTAATTTCCATCACATCTATAGTATTTTTTTTTTTATAAATAAAATACAAGTTATACAATTGATAATCACAATTTCATGAAGTACCTAAAACTACGTGCCTTAATAAACGGGTAAACTAAATTGAGACGAAGGAAGCTAAGTAAAATGTACACAAACCAAGCTATATTGTGTTACAGTTTAGATGAGCCCATTAGCTCGTGACCTGGCTAGCCTAACGCCAACATTATTATAAAACTTTGTGAAAATAGTCCCATATCTACAATTTCATGTAAAATTTCGAATATCCCACTTAGTCACGAGGTGAGCAACGTACTGTACCAATTACTTGCATATTAGTTTAATTATGCTAATGAATAATCCAACATAATATTCCTTCCAAAAAAAATATAGGCTATGAATACATGCAAATGGGCTGATTCATGGGTAGACTGGTTCAAGTTGTAGCAAACACACAATAATATGTACGGATGCGTTGAGAATTGTGGACCATGACCAAGTGACACCAACTACTTTTCTTCTTTTTAGCTTCATCAATCGCATATATCTATCTCACTTGACTAGGCATATTCTTGTAAAAAAAAAAAAAATAGAAAGTAAGTTTCTTCAAATTGTTTTTAATTTTTATGGTCCACAACATACATACGTCCAAGACATAAACTATATTTTTGACCAAATTTGTATTTATTGTTCATGCAATTGGTTTAAAGACTTTAAGTATGGTGTGCTAGGATCCCGAGTTTGTGGAGTCAATAGTCTCAATCTCTCAATACAATATTACAAACATTTGCGGCTGCTTGGCCATTTGATTGCATTAATTAGGAGATAATTCAACTACGTACACTTTTTTTTTGAAGGGTAATACGTAAATATATGAGGAAGCCCCAGTTAATCAATTTGATAAACAAAATTTGTTTATCAAATGACAAAATGGTAAATAAAACAACATAAATGCCCAGCAGTTATCATGACATTTTCGTAAATATATCAACAACAGTGGGACTCATATTATTAAAAAGTTGTTAATTTATTTACAATTTTGTCATTTGATAAATGATCTCAATATAGTGAAGTAGTATGCTAAGCGTTCAATACAAATAATAACTATAGCGATCTGTACTATGTCCCTTCATTTAATCCCTAGTGATGTAGAGGAAATTTCAATAGTATCATCATAGTAATTAATGAAGAGGACATTGATTTAACGTATTACACAAGTAAGCAAATTAGAAAACCTATGGAAAAAGACCTCATTATTCTATTTAGTTTTAGGATTTTTGTTTTCTTCGTATTGAGACTCATGGGCAAACCATCAATCTTCAATGAATGATCTATTAAAAATATTGAGACTTTTTTGAAAATTAATCACATTATCATCTAAGCTCTTGTGACCGCCTTGTATAACTATGACCCTTTCAAAAACACATTTTTACATATGTGGCTTTGTTTTTTTTTTTTTTTTTTTTTTTTTTTTTTTTTGTACGGGAAGTAATAATATCATTAAATAATAGTCATACGACATCTACAGTAATAAAAATCTCACTACTACAAAATAAGTGTTTTTTTTGACGCTGAAGCCTCGACGCTAGACCATGAGTGTCAGCTTGTAAATATAGTATCCGCATTTTCTGGACGCTTTTTAGGGTCTAAATTGATTTCGACGAGTAAAAGCGTCGAGAATTCTATCACATGTGGTGCACGTGAGTAGATGATTTAGATCAATTGCCCAAACCCTCGGTTCCGAGATTTGGGAAAAAAATTAAATCACCCAATAAAATCACAAAAATCCCTTCATTCCTCTACTCAACCCTAACTTAATCTCATTTTCATTCTGAATTCTCAAGGAGGTTTATTAAATCTTGGACTTCATATATAGATCTTCGTTCTCCTTACATTATCATACCTTCTCTACTCATCTTCAGTTATATAACGTGTATTCGATTTCATCATCTCTGCGCTGATCGATAACATTGAGGTACATCCTTTCTTTTTTATTTTATTCGTTTTTTCCTTTTAAAATTGGGTTCTCTAGATTCTTTTAGAATTTTCATATTCAATAATGTCACAAAATTATGGTTATATATTGGTTTGATTAATGAACAATACATTTTTTTAGGGTTTATGTATGTATATTGTTTATTTAATTTTTGTGTGCTACTGTTTCTGTTCAGTAAAATTAACCATTAATCACACATTGGAACTTATAAGAAATGAAGAGCCTTGTTTGATTCTCTAAAAAAAATAAAAAGTGGAACATTATTGTTTGATATTACTGTTTGTTTAAGCATTTGTTTAACTTTTTTTTTTTTTTTTTTTTTTTTGCTATGATTCGGTTATTGATGTTTATGTCTATGGGTTCAAAGTGAGAATAGAAGTCTCTTGATTATATTCATGTGAATTGATTGAAATTTTAGATTTTTTTGTGCATTTCAAAACACAAGCATATGCCAATATTCTAACTTCTTTGACAAAATTATGAGGTAAAAAAAGCAGGGGTTTAAAGATAACGGATGCTACAGTAGCAAGCTTCAATGGGGTGTTCAATAAATTTAAAGAGGAATTTGCATATTTTTTAAGCTAATCACATCCTCTTTCTGGTTGACAAATAACCCTTCTACATAGGTTGCTTTAATATTGATATTGGATTTTTGTAATGACTACATTTTTGAGAGCTTATGAAGGAGATAGACCAACTTGGAGGACACCTTAGCACCCTTGAAGGGTAGACTCAAGGCTTCAGCCCAAGAGTGTTCCAACTCTTATTCGTTGGGAGAATAATGTTGCTGCTACACATATTAGTGCCCTTATCGAGTTCTCGGTGAGTCTAAGATATCAAATGTGCGTTGTTTAGTTGTAGTTGTAGAGTTTTTTTTACCCAATGCACCCACCCCCTAGAGTGAAATAATAAACTTGCTTAGATAATGGTTACCAAAACATAACAGATGTCTAGTTATTAGGCTATTCTGCTAAGGTTGTTACTAGTCAATAAATGTTCATAATTTCCATTTTATCCTACCTTTATAATGTATATATTGACCGATTTATAGGAAAGTAATCAATAATCACTAAAAACTCTTGATTATGATTTCATCATACTTTAATTTAGAGGGGAAAGTCATGCTAAAATGTTAAATTAAGACAGTAAGTAGTTGTTTACCATCAATAATTACATGTTATAGCTCTTTGTGGTATGTAGCTCATGGTTTGTGCCAGGAACTCACTTTTTATTTGTAAACAATAGACATGTCTACCTGAAAAGAAGACATAGAATAAAAATGCATTAAGAATTATGCCATTTGTTGATTTATTTATTATCATTCCTAGAAAGACATCTTATGTTACTATAGCAACATAGATGAATGTTATGTTATTTTTGCATCTGGTTTTGTGCTGCTGTATCACAGCTTTTGTGCGAGGCTTTGTTATGGTGAAAGCTCTGCGACTGTTGTTTACCTACGTTGTAGCTGAATTGTTGAACTCTACCTAAGAGTAGTCTACATGGCAACTTGAGTATGTACAATTATTTCCAAAAATAAAAAGCAATGCAAGATTAAACATTAAACCCCTTTAATTTGTACATTTGAAAGTTTGAAACCTCAAGTATTTTGATCATCAAAAATTTGTTATTTATGAGAAATCAATCTATGTCTTTTGGGTAGCAACATTTATTTCAAGAATGAGGAGAGTTAAGTTGGATTACTTTTTGTGGGAGGTTGTATCTATTTATATCTGGTTGTATTGGTGTTTTGTATTTTTTTGCTAGCAGATTACAATAGTTTGGAGTTTTTTTAGATGTCGTAGCAATGTTTTGCTGCTGCTGCTGCTGCTATTTTACCGTTGTCCTGTAGTTCCATTGCTGCTGTTCGTCCTATATATCATTGATCAGCACTCATTTTTAGCCCCTAGTACCTTCATCCAATTTAGGCTCAAGAATTTCTCAATTTGGAATTGTGTACTAGAAGTTATGGCTTCTGGAAATTTTTGGTGTCTGCTGGCTTGATTCTATCGCAGCGGGGATGTTATATATGCTTGACGCCTATGTGGGTTGTTTCCTTGTTGGGTGGGATTGCTAAAATGAATACTCTGGCTTTTCTTATTTGTTTTAATATAATTTTCCTTCAATTAATTATATATTAGTTTAAAGAAGTACGGTTGTGTAAAGAGTAAGAGGAATTTCTTTAGTAGGTGGTCTAAACAGCAAGAGGTGGCTACTTATTACTTGGCTTCTTCACAGGTTTATCAATCCCCATCAATAATAAATGTTTCATATAAATTCCTTTTATTAGAAAAAGGTGCAGGTTGATTACTGTTTTCTGATCATCAATTTATGTTCCTAAACATATAATATACACACTCATATATATAAGCTCTCTATACCTTCTGCAGTTTTACAAACACACACCGACAAGGTTAAAAGGTAGTAAGGTACTAGTTTTGCCATGCATATCCGTATGAACTACTTTTTAAATATGTTTGTTAATTTGAATGAATGAATTATATATTTAGTTGAGAAAAAACATGTTAGTTTGTCCTCTATGGTTTAGTACCTATTTTGAAGCTCTTATTTTGGTAGTGTAATTATTTGATATATATAATCATAAAGGATAACGTTGTTCAGCTAGTGTTGCAATCCATTAACTTACTATCTTAAAAGCTCTTATTTTGTCATTGTAGTATGTATATAATGTATAATTTTTATTGTTGTGATGTTAGGGAATATAATCCACTAACTATAACAAAGCTTACTCAACCAGCAAAAATATATGGCAAATTTTAACTTCAAGCTTTGATATATGCTTGTTATTGGTGCATGATATTGATGTGATTATTTTATATGTCCTATTCTAAGTGAAAGTTATTGATCAAGTGGATATATGAAGACATTTTAGTAGCTCCAAAATCAATTGTGAGAAGCTGCAATTTTTTCGATATAGGTGCAGAATTACAATATAACATTTTTATTTAATGTTAGCAGTTTATTAAGAAGTTATGTGTTATACATAAAAAGTTCTTGTACTTTTCTTGTATCATTTTAGCTTCGATCAATAATGTTGGAATATATTGGTTTTTGGCACTGTATTGTACATATACTAAGTTGTATTCTTCTTCTTGATTATGAATAAAATTGAATTTGAGTAAACTTTTCTTTTGATTTTGTAAATACTCAGTATATCAATTTTCAGCGATAAAATTAAATTTTATTTTTTCTTGAAAAATACCACAATTTATATAAAAAAATATAGCTTTTATAATAAATGAAACAATGTACACCAAAACGCGTCGACAATTTGAAATTATAGACAGTAAACTGCGTCGCCAATTTTGAGATTATAGACAAAAAAAAAGCGACGCCAAATTTGAGAAAGTGCGCGAACCAACACAACTTACGACGCTTTGTATAAATATTTGGACAGCAAAATGCGTCGAGAAGGGCGACGCTTTTTGGCGTCTAATAAAAAAAATTTTGACGTTTTTTTGTGTCGAGAATAAGCTTAAAAAGCGTCTAACAACCAAGGAATTTCTAGTAGTGTTTGTAAACCAACGATTTAGAGAAAATATCATAACTTTTACAATCAAAATCATAACTAATTTGCATATTTGGCATAGCTCATACTCCACCGCTTCAAGCTTGACGCGAGCAATGATTTTCGATGTCTTTGCATCTTTCCAAGTTGAGACCTCCGCAATCTGCGCTGATGTTTTGATCGACCAGTTGATGACAAATCCTATACCCATAGGAATCCAAATCACCTTCCCAATTATTATAAGAACCCTAAAAATAAAATTCTCATCCATAGATGAGAATCAAAATCCCAGAAAATTGGGAAAAACCAAGAAAATTGGGAAAGACTCTCATAGATGGAGAGAACAAAACACAACAAAACGTAAAGCAAAATAAAAAACTAAATTGAATTAAAGAAAAAGGGTCGGAAATAGTCTAATTTCCGAAGAAATTAGACTATTTTCGGCCTAAACGACCAAGAAAACTAAAACCCTAGAAAAGAGAGGAGAGAGAAGAGAGAAAAGGAAAAAAGGGTTGGCTGCCTGTGGCTTTTCAAAAGTATTAATCATATAACTAATATATAAAGCTAAACTTTTAGCCAGGTCAAGAGGCAGCGACACTTGGCATTCTAACTTTTCGCCAAGTGTCGCGCCACGTTGGATAGGTTCAAATAATCTTCCTAAGATAAAAAAGTTAGTTTAGAATTCTATTTTTTGAATCAAATTTGGATAGAATTTTAGAATAAAATTGTTAGTTTAGAGTTTTATTTTTGATAAAATAAAATTTGAGTGTCGCGCCACGTTGGATAGATTTAAATAGACTTCATAAACAACCCGGGCATCGCGCGG
The DNA here is from genome assembly GCF_948465745.1 of Chenopodium album. Lineage (NCBI taxonomy): Eukaryota > Viridiplantae > Streptophyta > Magnoliopsida > Caryophyllales > Amaranthaceae > Chenopodium > Chenopodium album. Next base: position 69,062,812 of record NC_137838.1, on the reverse strand, counting down.
GGCACAAAACTAGTAATTAGATATGTGTATTAATAATTAGATATGTGGCTTTGTTTGATTTCATGGAAAACATTTTTTTAGATTTTTTTGTTTTTTGTTTTTTTTTAATTTTTAGTTTTCTTGTGTAAAGAAACAAACACAAGAAAACTATTTACACAACTATGTTTCCCCTTAACATTATTTTTCATCATAGAGAATCGATCTCTTAGGAAATCGGCTGGTGTTGTGTTTGATTAATACGGAACAAATCAATGAATAATAAGAATGGGAAAACCAATAAAGAAGATAAACAAAAAACATAAAGATTTACGTGGTTCGGTCAAGTTAGACGACCTACATTCATAGGTGGGGAATTCAAGAGCTTGTTCACTATAATGGAGAAAAAAAAGAGAGAATAATACAATGAGTCCTAAATGTTAGTGAGTAAACAAAAAGGTGTGATCTAATTGATCACCTGCAGGTCATGTAATAACATAGAAAACCCTAATGTATTCTCCAAATGACGGGATTGTTGAAATGTGGAGAATACCAAATTAGGAAACTATTCCATAAGTTATGCACAAGGACGGGATTGTCGAGCTAGCTCAAGCCTGCCGCAAGCTCCATAAGATCGAGCTATAGCTCACTCAATTGCCTAGAGCTATAGGTTGCTACTGCTATATGTTGATGCATGAGCTATAGCTCATATCATCCCTTGTCGCAACTTCGTTGCCTATGCACTAATCCCTTGAGCTACCTAGCAAGTTATCGCTCATTATTTTGAAACACTGATTCAAGACATATTCCAACAGAATCATTTTCAAAAATGGTTTTCCGTCAAAAATAAAATAAGTTAATTCATTATAGTATAGAAAATGAATATTTCGTACTACTAATTTAATTATATAGTGAATGGAAATAGAATGATGGTATGAAACACAATGTTGAGATATGTGGCGTTGTAGGATGCAAGTAATGCACGTTATCGATCTAAGATGAAAGAAAGACATAATAACACATAAAAGTACATAAGGATACAGCTATACTTTTACAGGATGCCCATTGTCGTGCAACCCAACTGCACATAATATGGGGAACAACTAAGTCAATCATTTTTTTAAATCAATCAAATTATTATTAATTTTTAATTAATTAGTTAGTTAATTAATTCTCCCTTCAGTGCTCCCCTTATTCTGTTGGTTGGTTGGTTGGATTGTTTGGAAATTTTGGCTCATGTATAAGGTAACCCATGATAATCAATTATGCTACCCACATCACTGTTTTTAGTCATGGTTTTATACCTTTTAGACTTTTAGTAGTTAATTAAATGTCATGAAAAGTAAACCAAAATGTTTTAACGCTTACTACTCATATATCTGGTATTAACTATCTATACTATATATTAAAAGGCGTTCCTAAATGAATTTAGATGCCAAACATTTATGAGTAACATTTTTTTCCGATAACCCGACTTGAATGATCCAAAGAAAATCTCTCGTGGAAGACCCGTGTGGACTAGAAGGTCACGTAAGGAAAGACCTTAGTACAACAAGATCTCCCAATCAACACCTCACGTGCATATGCATTTATCAGATTTTGTTGGGATTGTCATTAATAAATCATGCACTTCTTCTTTCGCCGGCTATGTTTCATGTTTGATGTTTTAGTTGTTTTGTTGTCCCTTTTGATCTTACTTTCTCATGCTCCCCCTCTATTTGTCCTTCAATCATTAGGTCTATTATATCTTTTTTTAAGAAATTATTATTAGGTCGATCTACTAAAAGATCAATTTTAGGGTTTGTTTGGTAAATGACTTTAGACTTAAGTTACTAATAACATCCAATAGATAATTTACCAAACATGTTTTTAGACTAATAAAAAGTCAAACAACCAACAAAAAAGCCAATACAAACAGTCAGTCAAATCAGCCGGCAACCAACAGCCAGCAACCAATTGTTAAACAAGGCCTTAATCAAAAGTATAAGCTGATAGGGAGTGCCTATGATTGATTTTTGCTTATATCTATCCTTCAATAATACACACAACCCACATTTGAAAATATCGGCTGAAAAGAAGGAGGTTGAAGGGAATTTACCTTGAAAGTCAAAATTAGAAGATATTTGTGTCTAAAGGATTTCATATGATGTGATAACATTAAAAAAAAAAAGTGGAGGATTCAAGTAAATTGAATGTGATTCAAATTGGAGTGATCCATCATAAGGCTCATGATTTCAAAATATGTTATCATCAAAACATAAGCTAACATGGAGTGATCGATCATAAGCCTCATTTCAAAATGTAGATAAGTTATGAGATATGATAAATATCTGCATACCAAAAAAAAAAAAAAAAAAAAAAAATTCATAGATTTAGAATATATTTTATATTTTTGTCTATAATGTCTAATACTTCCTCCGTTTCATGATATTGCAACAAGGATGATTGGATGAAATTACACATCTTAAAACAAATTTTAGTTAAATATTTACAAGTGTATAAGAATAAAAATCACAAAAAGCTGATAATGTGAAAGTAGTTTATGAGACGAAATAACAAGATTGCACATGAGTATATTTTGCTTAACGTATAAATCATATTATATGGTCAAACAAGAGTGATGAATAATGCAAAAGTCTGATTGTTACAACATTATCGGAACGGAGAAAGTATTATCAAGATCTTTAGCGAAAATGCTAGAACTAGAACCAAATTGCTATTTTGATCTAAAATGGATGTTCTGGGACACTAGAAGTTATTAATCTACTAATACACCCGCTCAGAACAATCATATTGTTTCCGTAAACACGATCGTTTGTTTTGGACCTCGAAATTTTGTTTCCAGTGACTTTCTTATTTTCTTTTACTTATACCTTCACCGAGTTGTATAAATATTCTTCAAACCTAATATTTTCATTAACTCTTCCATGAACCATGATGTAGCAAAATGCCAACATATATTTATATATTTGAGAAAGTGATATCTCAACATTGGGGAGGGTTATACTTCCCAAAGCATACCTTAAATATACTTCGTATATCTTTATTAGTAAACACAGAAAATCTTGTGTGGAACTGGTCCACAATAAATATTATTGTGGACCTAAGGTTTATACACATGTAATTGACATTATATTCAATAGAGTGACCCCTAATTTTAATATAGTAACCTTATTTTTAACATAGTAACCTTTTTTAAAACTTATGTGACCTTTAATGTTATTATGAACTTAAAGTACGACATTATGTTATGTTGAATAGTGACCTAACTTTAACATAGTGATTTTTATTATTCATATTGACCATTATATTAAAAATTTCATTAAAAAATTAACTTCTTATAACTTTTATATATAAAGTCACACTAACTATTATTTCAACATAATAACCTTTATTTCAACATAATAACCTTTATTTTAATATAGTTACCTTTTTTTATTAACAAAACAATCCTATTGTCTCTAATGTTGGTGGTTCACAATAAATTAATGTGAAGCAGGTCCATTTAAGAATTTGGTTAGTAAACAATGGTAAGTGTCGAAGTTGGTGCTTTGTTTAAAAGATATGCAACAAGCCATAATATACACAAAATCATTACTAGTGAAAAAAAAAATAACAAAAAATAAGCAAACAAACTAGCCTTGTTATGGGTTTACCTTATTTCCACTTATTTCAGATTTAATAAGTTCAGATAAGGGTTAACAAGGTCCTGTTCTGTTCCCCTCATTTCCACTTATTTTAGGGTTCCTAAGTTCAGATAATATAAGTTCAAGAAAAATAAGTTCAGATTAGTTGTGATAAGGGTTAATCAAGGCTACCAAGTTTAATTTATAACTAAAATAAGTTCTAATAAAGGCTAATAGTTCAGATAAATTCAAATAAGATCAGATAAGTTCAGATAAGATCAAATAAATTCAGATAAAATCAGATAAGTAAAAATCAGGTGAATAGAACACAACCTAAGTTCAGATAAGTTGTAATAAGGGTTAATTAGGGCTACCTAAGTTTAATTTATACCTAAAATAAGTTCAGATAAGTAAAATTCAGGTGAATAAAATGCATCCAGTTTGAAACATTTGGAAAAACATTAAGAGACGAGGGGAGTATAAATAGTAACACATATACGAGTAACCAATAATGAATTTAAGGTTAAAGAACAAGGTGGAATTGAAGTTATAGCCAAGCTAGGTAGGAGTGTTGATTAAAAATCCCAACAACTTGTAACCATGATTCCAAAACTTGGTATATTCCCTCCCACACGCGAAGTATATGGTAATATGGTATGACATAATTGGCAAATTGTAAATAATGTCGTCTAACAACACTTGATATTTCTCAATTCTCATGATTGATGATTCCTATCATTTCTCACCTAACACATGCATGCTTCATGTAAACAAACTACAATGTGTTTGTGTTTTGTTGCAGGAATAAACGATGCAATTAGTAAAATGCACTTACCTTATGTATTCGTGCATGCATGTATCCTTATGCAGACGATATATGTGATGATAATTAGTGTTTCTTTTAAAAAGTTAATTTTTGTCTATTTTTTTTATTAGGGTTTTGATCATCTATATATCTATTGTTAGTTTGGTATGTACATATATATATATTTCGGTATTCTTACCATTATAATGACAATATATACCATAGGAAAACTAACTTGTAACATTTGATGGCACACTTCATAACACATGTAAAGGAGACATGGATGAATTGAAGTTGAAATGGTCTTAAGGTATAGCAATTGTTTGAGTTAAAAGTCACCTATTTCGTTTGATAGAAATAATTAAACGCAAGGCTAGGGTTATATACTTCATGAATGGAGGAGAATTTAGATCTCTATCGTATAAACAATTAGGATAAACCTAATTATATCATCGAGTGTATAAATTTACAATGAATAGATAAAATCATGTTGATTTATTACCTAAATTGGTAATTAATCATATTATAATTATCAAATTAATTTGTACATATTTAATTTTGGTGCCTCAAAATAACTCAAATTAAGGACAAAGTTTTGCATGGCCTAATGTATGCATGAGCTTGTTTTTGTCGTAAAATTGAGTATGAGCGTTCTTCAACCACTCAAGAATAATAATTTACTCCGATATAATTTTACGCTCTATGATCAACATGGTGATACCCTCAACATATATATATATATATATATATATATATATATATATATATATATATATATATATATATATATATATATGGATAATTCATGGGTAGAGCCAAAATGTTTGAACTGTACAAGTTATTAATAAGATTCTGGAAATGAAGTAGAAGGAAAGGGCTCCGGTGTATAGAAAGGACCTCACCGTTTAAAAAGGAACCATAGAAACGAAGGAACCCACTATTTCTTTAATCATCTATATTTAACTTGAATTTATATTTTTTTAGTTACTTTTGTTTGATACATTAATACAATTTTTTTTTTTTTTTTTTGTCTTGTTTTAAGGTGAAATGTCAAAAAAAAAAAAAAAAAAAAAAAAAGTGGTTGGGAAGGTTATAGTAGCAAAAGCCATTGGAATTTTTATTTTATACATTGGAAAAATCCGTTTTGTTATTGATAGACCAGGAGAAAAAAGAATAACTCAAAGAAACAAAATTAATAAGTTATTCATCAAAGTTACATTTATTCAATGACTAGAGTTAAACGAGGATATATAGCTCGAAGACGCAGAAACAAAATTCGTCTTTTTGGATCAAGCTTTCGAGGGGCATATATATACACTGGAATGCTGGGGAAATATCAAATATGACAATTAAGGGTTGGATGTACTACCTCTGTTACAGGTTATGTGCAACGATTAAATATTTTCCCTCTCTACTTTATGTCAAATCGTTGCACGTAATCTGTAACGGAGGTATTACATTTTATGACATAGGGATGTCCTAAAAACTCATCAACTACCGAATCACTGTCATATGTTTTGTTGTATTAGTTAATCGATTGTTATTAAAAAAAAAAAAAGGATAGTTCAACTTCAACTGACCCCTAAATGATTTAAGTTAAATTTACTTATGTATTTTTTACTGTATTTAAGTTCTTATGTGTGGACATGCCAACATAAACCTCCCAAATTAATTATAATTATCCCCTAACGTTTGAGACATAACCCTACACTAATACCAATTATTTAACTAAAGAACAGGTTATGATTGTGCGCAATATAGATGATTGTATGAATCAATGAATAGTTATATAACTAATATTCTTGTATCTCTTAAATCAAACATGATTAAAGTGTATCCTAATCTCGCAATCTTAGTATGGAATGTTAGTTCCCCATAATTTTATAGTTTAGTGACAGTTACTTCCGTTACATGGTGTACAAATCAATTGGACCAACTCAAGCACATACGACAAAATCTAGACATTAAAAAATTACAAAGCAAAGTAATATTTTATGAATTTGATAATAATTTAATAAGCTTAATTGTGTTATAAATTCCTACAAAACGCGGATGTGTACGGTTGTCGATAGTGAATTATGGAGACCATGACATTGGCTTCCTTCCAACCACGCTAATTTGTAGAATAAGAAATTGGATCAATACTTGAAATTTTACGTATAAATAAGCTATAAAATATTAAATAAAAGCATATTTTTGGAATCTCTTGTTTATTTCAACACTAAGTAACTAATGGATAATTCTCCTAAAAAAAGGGGAAAAAAAAAGACATACTATTTAAATGGATAAGAAGAAATTATGCTAAATTTGCCCGTAAAATTTTTTTTAAAAAAAAAAATTAGCACTTTTGTAATGAATTATTACAAATATAGTACTTGATCGATCAATCTAGTTCAATGTTACTCCATATCTTTATGTTTTTGTCACTAGCCATTGAGTAAAATTGCATACGCTAGTTTTTTTTTTTTTTTTTTTTTTTTTTTTTTTTTTTTTTTTTTTTTTTTTTTAATGCAAAGTATGTTGATAAACATTATTTTTCTCTATGTCATCCACATTTTCAATTAAAATTATTATAAATATACTTTTTTTATTAGATTTAATCTCACGACCTCAAGATTATAACACTACAATCTTAAAAACTAAAATATGATATTTTTAATATTTTGTTTTTTTTTACAGCCGAAACCAAACAAAAACTAGGTATCAAAGCTATGTAAATTGACTCTACATCTATTAACAATCTCATGTGCCTGCGAAAGTTGATCCCTTCCTACTTTCCAAATGATGCAATTCCTAAAGGACTTTCCAGAGTTTAGTAACTCTTGAATAGTCCAAAGAAGCTGGACTTCCCTCCTCTTTGGATTCTACTGCAAAGTAAAATTTTAACAAGTGAAGATTATTAAAAATTCTTTCTATTAATTGAGTGCAACCGATGATCTATCCATTAGGAAATTCCAAAGATAAGTGATATAAATGCTAGAGGTTCAATTCTTGTTAAACCCTCCAATTTTTTCAGCTAAAATTTGCGAGCAATGAATCAATGCTAAGAAAGAAAAACCAATTAGTAGAAGACCTTCGGATCACTCCTATAAACAATACTCATTATTACTTGTAAAGTCAAGAAATCAAAGCAAAATAAAAACATTCTTATTAATTTACTCAAAATTTTCTATATATTTTGACATATTTTAATTATAACATATCATCAATATCAGAAAAGTTGCCCTTGAACTGCACGTAACCTCCAATTGAAATGGAAAATTGCTTTTAACGTATGCAATTGGGTTAACCATTTACTTATTAATATAATAAACTAATAATTAACCTCATAAATAATTAAAATTTGCCACTTTCATCCCAACAAATTGGCTTTAATCAATATTATATATCTATATCAATTCTAAACCACTTTTAATAAAGTATATTATTACTAATAGTGGATGTTTTTGTATATTAGCAAGTTTCCTTACCCCCCATTCTCAAATTAACCACCAATTAATAAGATTAATTAACATTAATCATATCTAATAATTCATGTTAAAACTACCATAATATAATTATTGGACCACAAAGGGGACCATAAACACATCTAGTACTTTGATTCATGTCCCACAACAATGATCCCAACATTATTTTCCAAATTAAACCAAGATTCATTCCCAATTTAAGTACATTCATCCTACTACTCTCAAATGAGACAGCCTGTTTTTTTATATTTAATTTATCAACTATCCCATAATTATTTTTAAAATATTCCTCTTTATATCTTTGTTTTTGTTCAAATTATTAACAAAAATTAAAAAATTCCACCCTTCATAAATTATTCATTATTATATTTTCATTCTATATGTATATATATACAAAACCCTTATCCTTTGCAACAAACAAAAACTTTTCAAAACCCTCATATTTTTTTCTCAACAACAAAAAACTCAAATCTCCTTCTCTCTCTAACTTTCTCTCTCTAAAATAAACCATGACTCATATGTTCAAGAAACAAAATAGTAGTAGCATGTTAACCCAAACAACAACCGCAGGAGCCTTAGCCATGCATAGAGACTCACGTGTGATCACAAAAGTCCAACCTAAAATCAGAATCATCCATATATTTGCCCCTGAGATCATCAAAACCGACGTCGCGAATTTCCGGGAGCTCGTCCAACGCTTAACCGGAAAACCCGACGCCGGGGGCAGCAAAGGCAAAGGCAAAGAGAAAGGAAAAAAAGTCAAAGCACTCGAGGCGGCCGAGGCCGGACCAGGGTGCAACAACAACAAAGGGAGTAACAATATAAGCACAAAGTTGGAAGTAATGGTAGGAAGTGGATCATCTTCATCACCATCTTCATCATCTGATCAACAAAATCATAGTAATAATAATAATCAAGAAGCTTGGAGATTAAATGGAGGAGATCATATAATAAATTCATCTGGTGGGTATTTAACTGGATTTAGTGATTTAGATTATAGTTTTGATTTTAATAATTTGTTTCATTTGGGGGCTGCTGATGGTTCTTCTCATCTTAATTCTATTGCTGAAAATACTCCTCTTTCTTATAGAGGGTAAAATTGGAAACAAAATTTTTCAAAAAAAAAAAAAAAAAAAAAAAAGATTGACTTTTGAAAAAAAAAAAAAATTGACTGGTTTGCTTGTTGGGTTAAATATAATTACTGATTGGTGGGAAATTCCTAGTCGGGTTTATTTGTTCTTATTTTATTTTATTTTTGTGGGATTAAGCGAGCGCGATTTGATTAATGTTGTCGGGTGAGAAGATTAGGAGGTTGATTGTGGTTTAATTGTCTGATTACTCAAGGTTTTTTGACAAATGGGTGGATTATGTAATTGTAATTGTAATTTAATTTTTAGGGGATGAGGTTGTTAACTTGTTACTATTAACTTATGATTATTAATATTATTTGATTTTGGTCCCTCCAATATTATTGAGTCTATTGTAAATATATGTGAGGGATTTATAATTTGACATGATTGATGAAAATATATACATGAGAAATGCCTTTACCTATTGATTTTGATTTTATGATTATTTTTAATTTTAGTTTTATTTTCTCTATCTTTAATTTCTCTCTCTTGAAATAATAATGTTTGAGTATCACATGTCTAAGCCATGTTTATGATGGTGTCACAATTCACATGCAATAGAATAATGTGTACGTGCAATTGTTACTGTATAATTCAACAATTTTACAACAGAATTTGTGTTTGTTCATCATCACATGAGTTTTGACTCTTAGCTTTCGTTTACATAGTAAAAATGTCAAAAGAATTAGGTTAAAAAAAAAAAGGGAAAATTCATGAATTTATTTCATTATGAGTTAAAATTAAAAATATCAAGAAAAGTAAAATATCATAATGTAGCATTAGTCTTTTCCATTTTAGGGTTTGATAAACACATCTTTGAAGGTGGGAACGGAATCATTGAGCATCGATTTTGAGTTTATAAATTTGGTAGTGTTTCTTAAAATCGGTGTCCGCGAATGTGAACATAATGATTCTAACAATGTTGTGATGTTCATGTTCTAAATCATAATCGGCATAATTTGATTTTAGATAAAATTATTGATTCATAAATAATCAATAACATAGATATTGAGATAATCGACTGATCTGATCATATCAACCATTCATGATCGATGTTGTTCTAAATACGTAGTAATAGTTTTTAGTTATAGGGCAACAAAACTGGGGCAACACCAATTGTGAAACTTGTTGTGCCCTGTGACTAATCAGCAAAAGTATTGTTTGATTCACTTGTCTAACCACTTTCAAAACTCCTTAGGCCATGCCCTTTGTACTTCCTGCTTAAACAAAGATAGACTCACCAAAAACTTAATGATATAACCGTCAATATGTCTTTGATTATATACATCGATTTATGTTGTGCTACTACTACTTTCTTTGTATGACAATTTTCTATCCATGAAAAGAAATTAACACCTATAATTGTAATACCTCTCATGATTTCTTTTAAAGGAGTTTAATATACTACTCATATCAATAAAATGCATCTTTCTTTTAAGGTCTGTTCCAATTTACTGAAAACAACTGAACCGAACTGAATTAAATAGAGCTAAAATAAATTGTTTATGAGAGAAGGAAATTATGAACTGAACTGAACTAAACTGAAATTAAACTGAACAGGACAGACACTTACAAAGCTCATATGCTAAGATACTTATCACTTAAGTGTGCTTAGCTGGGAGCAGTCTTATGATGGGTGACCTCCTGAGAAGTTTTTTCGAGGTGCTCATAAGTGAGCACAAAAATGTACGCAATGACTTGTTTTACTCTGTGAAGACAGCAATTGGCCCTTAATATGCATTTCGTGACAATAGGCCTCTCCCGGGGTTGGGGTGTTACAATAATCCAATACACTACTAATTAGTACCCATATGAAAATTAACCAGTTTGAGAATATCAACCAGTTGTGCCATGCAAGCACATAGTGATTATATGTCCTAGTCATTGTAAAATAGGGTTGCCTATATATCATGCACCAATCATTTAATTCAAATTTTAGGACAATAAGTAGTTGTTTACCTATAAACCACAAAAAATTAAAATTAAAAAAAAAGTACTAATCTGGTGTAGAGATATACTAAATTTTTTTCCAGATAATTAGAATCGATTATATATTTATATTATAATTATAATGAAATGTAAATTTCATTTAATAATCGTGCATGGAAGTAGTGAATTTACTCATGATCTATGTTTAACAACTTCAACTCCAACATGTCCGGATACTCCCTTCTTTATTAATAGTTCCTAACTGGAGAAGCACAATCTGCTCCTTAAGATTCCTAATTCTACTCCTCAATTATTATATGAATGTTTTATTTTTATTTTTCATTTAAAAAATTCTTTTTTTTTTTATTAACTTTTGTGTGTGTGTGTGTTTTTTTTCTAGAGATAAGAAAAAGTTGTTTTAAATGTACATTTTGCCAACTATAATGTTGTGCAAATAAAAAGCAACGCATTTTGTGAGCGGTTGGCCAAATACACAATGTGACTGCTTGTAAAAGAACAAAGTAATCTGTATAACACTGACTGAGTAGTTCCTATAATACTGTCCAAATAACCCCTATAACAATGATCGAATAACCCTTATAACACCAACGAAATAACCCATGTGACCCTGACCGAGTAATCCTTATAACACTGACAAAATAACCTCATGATGACCGATCACACGGTATGCCCATCCACATATAATTCTTGGTGAATAAAAAGAGGTTCTTTTCTATTAAGATGGTAAAAAAAATTTGTTTAACAAATTTTGATTCACAACCAAATTAAGCTCTAGTAATTTCAAATAAAATCAACTAAATTTAAAAAAATAAGTTTCAATAATTAATATTTATATAATTTTAAATTACTTGTATAAAAGATAAGTAAAATTTAGGTGGATAAAAATATCTCACATACTGTCACTATTATATATGCAGGTTAGCATTGTAAAGGATTTGTCAAATCATATTAATTGATATTGTTTATAGTTAGCAATCCCTTGATTTACTCTTTAGATTGATAGTCAAAGATATCCCTTATTCTTAGCTAATGTTCCTAGACAAGTACTCCAATGTATCTAGTCGTATTATATTGCTTACTCATGTACTATATATACTCATGGAATCACATCAATATAATTAAGCTTTCCAACATTCTCTTTCTCATAACTCTATCATGGTATCATGAGCTTTTGATCCATCTTTTCTTGCTTCCGCTACTACCATGGTTACACTATCAAAACCTTTTGTTGACGCCGACAAATGATGGTGACCATATCAAACTTTCTTCTCGGAAAGCTTCAAACCAAAATCATATTTTTCACTCAACTCTTTTTGGCACCCCGTATTTCATATACCAAGAGATGCCATTGATATATTTTTTTCTCCAAACCCCTTACATGGAGAAACAAACCTTTTTCGATATCCCGTAGTTTACCTACCATGTGTTACCATATACGAAATTCTCTCCAAAACCATTATGGAGAAACATAACATTCTGTTCTAAACCACCATCACCACCATTAATATTTTCTATCTCGCCTTCAATGGTGGTGAAGGATCGGAACCTCTATATTTTTTTCCCTCCCATTTGTTGCAAGCATACGCTAGCAAATTTTTATTTATTTTTAAATACTTACAATCAATGGTTCATGTGTTTAAAAACCGTGAAAAACGCCCATTAAACAACTTTTTATTCTCTCTCTATATACTATCTTTTTACTTCTTCATGCAACTCCTTCCAAAAAAAAAAAAAAAAAACTCTCTTAACTCTCAATTTGGTACGTACACCTCTCAATTGAAGAAACACCAACATCTTGAAGTGGCAATCAACAATCAAGAAGAACATTCATTTTACAAGATTGTACTTTCCCTTTGGTCGTCCATCTTGCGGGGGCGTGTAAAGGATTTGTCAAATCATATTAATTGATATTGTTTATAGTTAGCAATCCCTTGATTTACTCTTTAGATTGATAGTCAAAGATATCCCTTATTCTTGGCTAATGTTCCTAGACAAGTACTCCAATGTATCTAGTCGTATTATATTACTTACTCATGTACTATATATACTCATGGAATCACATCAATATAATTAAGCTTTCCAACATTCTCTTTCCCATAACTCTATCAAGCATATCATGTTCTCAAACACTAATAAAGGGAATATATACATAAAGATGCATATTTCTTTTATCACATAATTTATTCAATTAGAAATATTGTTTGTGTGACTATAGTCTATACCGCATGATTATACCTGTATTAGCCTAAATTTGTGTTGCATAAGCTTATATACGCTTTGGCTTAGTTTCTTCATCTAGTACATATCATAAGATTTGTTACACGCACTTTGCTTTTACTACCTCCGTTTCATATTAATTACAATCTGAGTATTATTTATGAGATATAAAATATTTTAAACAAACAACTAATACGAAACGGAGGTTGTACAACAAGATAACAGGTCTTCCTTCTCTAAAAACAATGTTATTGAGTGGTATAGTGGTATGTTGTAAATGCTAAATTCATTGGTGATTTAAAATCAAGAATATTTAATTTTAGACTAAAAATGAAATATTACCTAACAATGCAACCTCAAAGAGGGAAAAAGTATATACTTCAAATTATGCAATGTGAGATTACTTATTTGATTTGTTTCTACAACTAGGTACTTCAATTAGTGTATTAAGGGTCTGTTCTCTTACGTTGAAATTCAGTTCAGTTCAGTTCAGCTCAGCTCAGTTTAGTTCAATTCAGCTCCTAATTTTCTTCTCTTATAAAATATTCATTTCAGTTCAGTTCAGCTCAGTTTAGTTCAATTCAGCTCCTAATTTTCTTCTCTTATAAAATATTCATTTCAGTTCAGTTCAGCTCAGTTCAGTTCAGTTCAGCTAAGTTCAGTTAACGAGAACATGTCCTAAGTTTAGTTTTATGAACATCGTCAAATGTTCTTCTTATACTAATCAAATATGTACGTACATGTACTTGATTATTATCTTCTTGTTACATAAAATAAAATATATAAAATCCTTGGCTTATATCACAAGTTTGACGAAACTTTCACGTTGCAATTTCACTTTCATTTTCTGACATAATATTAGATAATCATTTTCCAATAATTATATGTAACTCATATCATCCTCATCTTCTCCTCTCTCTTTTAACTCATTCAGTCGGTTCTTCGGCGTCACATCAATGATGTAAACAAGCTAGATAAAACTTTTACTATTGTAGTTGAGTTAGTATTACATACTTCTAGATCATGGTACTCCATATCAATTATTATTGAATTATTTTGTCTAAATCTAATGTTATTTTGCTTAAATTTTGTTTTATTTTATTAAAATAATATATTATTTACTCATTTATTTCAACATGTATTAAAAAAAATGCAAGTATAACATAACATGTAATAATTTAAGATTAACATATATATAAAGTGAAATAATAAGAAATTCATATTAAAATAACATGAATTTTATAAACCTAGTAGATTATAGTGAAATTATCGATGTTGAATATAAAATAATAGCATGCAAGTATAAAATAAAATGTACTTATTTCAAAATAACACATATATAAATTAAAATAATAAGAAGCTAAGTTCACATTAAAATACGTAGTAACATAAATTTTATAAACCTAGAGCACCTTACGCATGGTATTCAAGACTAAATAGTAGAATTGCGTTTTAGTTTTGTCCTATATTACGAAGTAATTGACAAATGGTATACAAGATTAAGATAGAATTGCGTTGTAGTTTTGTCTTATATTACAAAGTAATTGACAAATTTTGAGTTTTACTAAAACACTTTTTGACTAATTTTTATGTGTAAAGATAAAACATATAGTTACGTGAGATTTTATCATAATCATCTTATTGTGTTGAAAAATCTATTGTAACTTATTTGTTAGTGTCTCACATTGGAGATTTTATCATAATCATCTTATTGTGTTGAAAAATCCATTGTAACCTATTTGTTAGTGTCTCACATTGGAGAAAGAGGAAAGTTAATTCCAATTTATAAGGCATAAGAATTATTGTCAATCGGTATTAATATGGAATCTCCTTAGCCTTGTTTAATTTGTGAACCATTGTTCGGGTTGCCCAGACTCATTTCATATATTATCTCGAAATCTAACCCATTGAATATTTTATAATTAAATACTCATCTTTTTTTAATTTTACTTTAAAATAATTAGAAACATTGTTTATCAAAAAAAAATAATTAGAAACATTAATCATTAAACATGTTTGTTGATATAAAGGAAACATATCAACTAAAAAAATAGAGGATGTATATTTTCCAAATTTATGCTCAACATAAATATTATATGTAAAATACTACTATAATAATAATCCTTATTAGAGTTAATGCAAACAAGATATAAGAATTTATTTATTTATTTATTTTTAGGAAAGATGCATAGTCTTAAGGATTGAAGAATTTGTGAATATAATTTGCAAATACAACTCCTCTATTAATTAATCTTCATATAGGAAGATCAAAACGTCTATTTCACTTTGTCACATAAATTAATGTGCAATACGGCGTGCCTTATTGACAAAATGTGCATGTCAATTAGTTTATTAGTGTTTACTTTAGTTTTTCTTTCTTTATTCTTATTCTTTTTGACATAAGCATGCAAGGTTTGTGTGGAATAATAAGTATATACGTAGTATTATGACAATAATCCCATTTAAGCATGCAAGGGTTGTGTGGAATAATAAGTATATATTATGACAATAATCCCATTTTTCCAACTTTTCTCAACGATCCTTCAAAACTTCTCTTTTATTTAACATACACTGCTTCATCTTATCAAATTGAAACCCGTTACCTTAAAAGTAACAATATATGAATGTATAAATTTTTCAAGACGACGTACTTTTCATTGTATCTATCCACATTGATATAAGGGTTTTTTTTTTTTATTTGTATATTACTATACGTATATGAAAGTGTAGTAAAAAAACGGATTAACAAAGAAAAGGCAAGATTAATTAGAATCTTGCAAGGGATTAAGAAAAAGGTTAAAGGGCTCCAATAAATAATACTCGTAATATAATAACTTAAAATTTATTGGCTACGTATGTCCATCTTATGCCACAAAGCAATAGGCCATAACGCCATAGGGTCAAAGATTCTATAATATTGTAATTAGTTGAGAAAGAAAAAGGCCAATCAATTTTAACTCAACTACATTCTGTTTATGATTAATTAATTGTTGATATTATTTATTTATTTATTTATTTTTGATAGGGATATTAATGTATTTTAAATCCACTTAATACATGAATTTATGACGTCCACTACTATGAATTTTTTAATGAAGAAAATAACAGTTTGCATATTTTAATTAATTAAGTCAACTGCGATATCCAAAGTCAACTTTTAATACAAATTGTTATGTGGCAACTAACACAATCTGAGCTGTTAAGTATTGACAAATTTCTAACTAAATTATTTTTGTTTCGGCTGAAAATTGAAATTCAAACCGCCCATTCCACCGTTTTAAAGGCAAATTTTATCCAACAGGCCTTATTTTTAATGAATTATTATGTATGTACAACGTATATCAAAGATAAATTTAGCCTTTTTTTGAATAGCTCTTTTTGTTTCATTACTTATAAGTTTTTTCATCCAATAAATCAATAATATATTATTTAACATAATTTTACAACTATAACCCTTTATATTAGTTGAATTGTACTCATTATAAATATGAGTATAATAGTACAAACATATGTAAAATCAATAATAAACAATCATTATATTAGGAGTTTGTGATAATTTTCGCATAATTAAAATGTTTAAATATGTGACTATTACTTTCGAACAACTAATTTTTTTTTAAGGATGGTTGCATATAATACAAGCCGCACGTCAACTAATAGGTGGTTTATATAAGGATGTTGGTTTAACAAACAATGAACAAGGATGTTGGCTTAAGTTGCTACTTTCTTAATCCGGTTACCATTTAGCTATTGTTTATATATAGATTAGTTAGTTTAATGCATCTAAACGTAAGATCAAATAATCAAGCCTAAGGCCGTTGACTATATATTTTTAATTGTTGTTGTCAAACTAATCACTTAAACTAATTAGAGTTCAAAACAGTTTTGTTGAATCACATTGAATTGAAATATAAGTATAACTACCAGTCATATGATATATTATTGATCTAACTAAATTAATAGCAGCTAATAAGTTAACTAATTTGCCTAATCCACAATTTAAGTAATCATAACAAGACACTAATTTAGTAATTTATGCCTCATCCGTCTTAATTAAAGTACATAAAAGGCGTTTAAATAATGAAATAAAATAATAAAATGATAGCAAGTGATTAACTATGTAAGTAGGAAATTGGCATGAATTAGAGGTGTATTCTTCAGATTTTGGACCAAAAGTTAAAAAAAATTTAGAAGAATTTGATTTAATATATGATGCTAACTAAATTTTAAATCAGTGATTTCTTTTGTTTTCTTAACACATTTTTGCTTCTTCAAGATCATTAGAAGTTTATCAACACAACCTGTAATTTAGATAGTAACATAAGCGGCTATCTCTAAAGTTATGGCAAATTTTAAACCATGTTTAGTTTCGTCGTGAACTCAAAGTTGTGGTGTTGTTTTAGACCATCCTAGGCGCGCTGTACTTATACCTTTACCAAGAGCAAACTAATTCATACTCGCTTAGGACACTTTGCTACCGGAAACTTATCTTCTAGTTGTCTTCGCCACAAATACAATGCTGCTTCAATCCACTTAGGGTTCACCAGAAACTTACTCTCTCGGACAGCCCAAAGAGACTTCTCAGTGCCACCGTCTGTTGAAACAACATGGGTGACACTGGAGTCGAGCTCAGTCGAGCATGTAGCTCCTAACTCTTCTGCAATCTTCCACAAACGATGATTAGCAGCAACGAAATTCCTAGGAAAAACTGCACTAAATACTATCTTACAATCTCTGAGAACCTGTCTTTTATTTGTTTTAAGCACTTGCCTAGCATCTCTAACAGAGACATATTGAGGATTAATGTAGAAAAAGTCATGGTGTATTCTGGTAAGAACGCGCAGTATGGTTGCAAGTGCTCCATCAAACTCATCCTCGTCTCTCTTCAATTGAGCAAGAGACTTGCAATTTTTGTAACCCAATTCACGAAAACCCGATGAAAAGTAAAAATATCTGTCCATTACTATCAGATTATCTTTGTTGCTCTGCCAAATAGCTTCTGTATCATCAAGTACTAAGCCTAATTTTTCTGGTACTTGTAAAACATCTAGTCCTTTTCGATCTTGGTTAGGGCAGTCATCTCGCGATATTATTCTTGTTTGAAAGTATTGATTTTCAGGATCAAGAAGCTTTGCCATCTCTAAGGCATAAGCGCGATCCCCCATCGTGTATATATACATCTCAAACATCTTATTCGCTTCTTGCAAAAACTTGTGAACAAACGGCCTCAACTTCGTCATGACCCCTAATTTATCTAGTATAAACAAGTCATTATTCGGAGAATTTTGAGTCGTCCTAGTTTTCAAGTATTCCTCATCCAAATCTAGTTTATCTAATCGAGTTGAATTAAGCAATGTATGATCTAAATCAAGAACTAGATATAATTTCTTTTGATTCAACAACGAGCCAACTTTTGAATTATCGTGAACACCAAAATTAAAATTAACAGGGTTGTAATTAAAAGGCGCAAGCAACGTCTTACCACAAGATAAACAACAATTGTTCATCACATTTAAATGCAGACATGGATTCAACATGTGATTTGTTTTTTGTCTTTTGATCCTTTCGCCTCGATTATTAGTAATAACATAATCTACAATAGGAGCGAAATTATTAAAACCTTGATTATTACCGAAAACATGATCAGAGATTGGAACAGGAAAACTCAAAATATGATCGTAGTTTAGAGCAGGATGATTCATTATTTTGGTGGTCATTGTTGATTTATTTGCTTGCTTAAAAATTTTTGAGAAAAATCGCCAGAAAAGAAATAACAAACGTACAATACCAATAAACTTGTGTTATATAAAAGTGTTGGGGGCTAAATAATTAGGTTAATATAGGAAAAGAGATAGCCGACTTTCAACCGAACACGTTTTTTCTGCCAAAAAGAAGGAATTTAGTGCAAGTACAAAATAATTTGATTTCCTTTAGGATTAAGATATGTATAACTAATTAATTAATATCTTTTTTTTTTTTTTTTATGTTAAAAAATATACTTGTATTTTTTTCAATATCTTGCTCAATAAGGATGAAATTAATGGAAAGTTTTGTTGGTTGGTATTATCTTTTCTCTATATTCTAGAGAGTATAAAAGAACTATGTCTATCTTGTTTTTTTTTTTAAAAGAAAATAATTATGTCTATCTAAATTGCCTTCTTTTTTCTTTTTTTTTTTTTTTTTTTAAGACTCTATCTAAAATGCCTAAAATATGACCATATATAAATATTAAAAAAAAGTCATATGCTAAACAAAAATAAGGGTTGTTCACTTCAGCTTAATTTCAGTTCTGTATACTTCAGTTCAGCTCTAATTAGTTTAGTTCAGCTTCAATCATTTCAATTCAGTTCAGCTCCTAATTTTCTTCTCTCATAAAATATTCATTTAACCTCAGTTCAGTTCCAATTAAATCAGTTCAATTAATCTCCAATCAGTTCAGTTTAGTTTAGCTTAGTAAATATGAATAGGCCCAAAATATTGAAAATTTAATCAAGCTTGATTTTCAATCTCATTATTAAAGGAAAATTTAATAAATTTATAATCTAATTTGAATAACGTAAAAAAAGCCACAAGTGAAAAATTAATTCAAGAAAATATGGAAAGAAGAAAATTGTAAACACTGACATTCAATAACTATTTTAGGATTTGACCATCACCTTAAAAGTTGTGTAGACAAATAAATTGATATAAATTTTTGATAAATTATGTTTGTAACTTATATTTGAAGTTATTAAGTTTTTTTTTTTTTTTTTTAAAAAAAAAGGTAATTTTATCAGATTAGTAGGGTTATACTGTAAAGTTAATTAAACATTTAAACCTATAAATATAGGAGTACTCCATAAGGAAGGTGTTTCAGTGTTTGGTTCCAAAGGTACTTTTTTTTTTTTTTTTTTTTTTTACGGGAACCAAAGGTAACTATTCTGAAACAATAGTACTACTCCATACCAAACACTGATTTGGCTCCATTTTCAGTGTTTTAACTCTTTTTTTTAAAAAAAATAATAATAAAAGATAAAAATAAAATAGTACTCCGCACCGAACACTGATTCGGCTCCATTTTTCAATTTTTTTTTTTTTAAATAAATAAAATAAAAATCCTTAATTTTTATGTCTTTCAATTGGATGTAAATCAAACCGATCATCCAAGGTCAGTGGTAACTCTTCTTCACTTAAAGGTCAGTGTCAATTTTCTGAGGTCAGTGTCAGTGGTAACTCTTTTTTTACTACTGAGTAGCACTCAACTTTAGACCAAAATCAAAATCCAGCTCATAATAGACTTCGTAGTTGGATCTGATACTTAGACAACGCATATCCAAGACCACAATTCAGGCTTGCCAAGAAACTTATTATAATTTCAGTTACATTAATGCTTAAAATGCAACTGCTGCTGGCATAATCCCCCATTATATACAGTATACAAAACTCTGATTGTATTCAACTATTTAGGGGAGAAGCTTGATCACGCAATCCTCTAATATTCATGCATCAGATATAATTCTATTTGAAAACAATTCAACCTTTTTTTCTAAGACATGGGAGCAAGAAACGGAGAAAGTAGTAATATGATGCTCTGCTAAAATATTGCGCAATAAATTACTGCATATGACAGCATAACATACATGAAATCTTAGCTTAGCTTTCGTACTCCAATGCAGGTTCATCCACTGAATAAGAGGATGAGTCCATCCTTGTCATAACTTCAGGTGCTCCAAAAGGATCCCTTATAATCTGCATCAATTGCAGATCATGGAACAAAAGATCCCATCAATCATAATATATCATCAAATTGGTAAAGCTTAGACTCTAAGAGTATTCAAACACACTGACACACAGCTAAAACTGATTAAATTAAAAAATGCAGTAAAACAAACTCACCCACTACAACCAAACCAAAGCTAATAAAAATCTTCAGAAAGCAACTTGATAAATTAAAAAGATTAATGATTTTTCAATAGTCAGTGAGTGTGTTGCATTTTTATTTTTATTAACCAGAATGTACCCATGCTATTACATGGGACATATCCTCAAATGCCAATATTGATAGAATTTAAGGATTAGGGTTTATTAACAACCTGGTTAAATCTGACAATCTTATTTTATAAAGTAATAACATATACAGCAATAGTCAGTGATGATGTCTCATACTCTCATGTATTCACTTTATCTTCCTTTTTCATCAAATTAAGGAAATACAAACCATTATGTCACACAAGTTTCTAGTGATTTGATGACGCAAACAGCAAACCAGTAAACCAATCATGCAAAACAAGCAAGTATTTTTGCAAGAGCCATTTGCATGCAAAACAGGACATGGAGTTATTCTCAAGGTATGTTTCAGCTTATATGCACATCAACTGTTGTTAAGCATTGTTTAAATTAAATGCCCCAAGATGATCAATAATGTATTTTTTCACATCATCTTATGATAAATCAAAACCTGTTCAGACTTGAACTTATGAGTTATGACAAGCAATCATCACAGAAGCCTTTACCACTAGAGCTCGTTTTAGGAAGCACTATTTCTAAACAGTTAAGCTTGGTTTTGTAATAACAACAGAAGTAACGGCCATGCATTCCTATTGTGAAGTGTATATTAAAAAAGTGTCACCTAAAGGATCATGGTTGATACAATTTATATCGGCCAATTATCAGCTCGTGTTATTGGGTATTGATTGTATTGGCTATTTCCCTACAGTTATTCATGTACAACAGTACTTAGTGATTGGGAAATATTGGCTTGGTAAGTTCATAAAGCCAAAATGTATCAACTGAATACCTGATGCATCATGTATCGATCGAATCTCAAAATATAGTGGATCAGGCTGTCTGGAAGATGGAAATTTTTTACCTCACTTAAGCATCACAAAGGAGAATAATTGAATCTTCTTTCAAAAAAAAAAAAAAAAAAAAAGAGAATAATTGAATTCAACAGATGGGTAAAACATGATTAACTGAAGTATCAATAGCCTGGCATATTATCACCATATTATCAAGCACACAATAAGAATTCTTTATTCAAAGAGGAATTGAAGTACTAGGTATATCCCATTACAATCCAAAGTTCCAAACCATAAATACATAATAAGCATAAATTTAGAGCTTACCAGTATCTCTTCATCTAGATATGAGATCATAAACATTCTCTGGAGGCTTCCACCTGAACCAATTACAAAATCAGAATCAACAAATAATCCTCATTGGTATATCACTACATGCAAACATCTCTAAAAATGGGAGATCATATTCGTTTAATCAAAACCCCCTATGTTTTCACTACCAAGCAGACAGCAGCAAGAGACCTTGATTCCCAGGTTAGCATAAGAGTCACTATAAATCATTAAGATAAAACAGTTGGGGGGGGGGGGGGGGGGTGATGAAATTAAAATTGCAATCAATATAATGTTATTATGAAAGTAGCAAACCTTTGCCGCAAGAAACATCTCAATGACAAAACAAATTTCATTGACGTACCAGCAAGCCTTTCTATAATAAAAAAAAGTCCATGTATATATGCATTTTTTCAGAAATACATATTGTTTTTCGTATATCCAAATTCCAGAACCTCAATTTGAAATGCTTCAAAAATCTGGGGGGAAAAAATCCAACACCTACTTTTCCAGAATCTTTATTTATTTTTTTATTTTTTTTTTAAAACGAATCATTTTAGTTACAAGGAAAGAAGCTGGAAAAAAACCAAAAGGTTCTGTGTATCTCTCAGCTCCCTCAAGCTCAAGGAAAAATGATTTACACCAAAATACCTTCAATTTCTTTTATAATAAGTATTGGAAATATTATATATATTCCTTTTATAATCTAAGTTTATGACAGAATTGACCAATAACAAGAAAAGACCAGAAAAGTAAAGTAGAAAAAGATTAGCCTTACACAAAGAATCACTTTAATATAGTTAACTTTGGTGCCTTTCTTTGAATCATTCTATGCTTAGTAGGCATTCCATTTTCACAAATGGGGATTCTATGCATGATTACAATCTCCTTCATGATTGTAATACTCTCCATTTCTTTAAACAATATTTTTTGTAATTGGAAATTTTTGACCTCCATCAGACAGAAATTAAATAATCATCAGAAAATAATCAATTAGGATATAGGAATATAAGTATATACTTCCTCCGTTCTTTTTTACTTGACTCGCTTTGACTTCTGCACTATTCACCACCCCTCCTTTGACCGACTTTTGTGAAAAATAGGCAAGGAAAATTTATTCATGTGAGATTTTTTAAAATTCGTCTCAGTAAGTACTATCACAATATATAAGTTTTTAAAATTTATTATTATGGAAAATTAAAGTTATTGATCGTTAAAGTTTTACATCGGTAAGCGTGATAAAAGAAACTGGTCAAGTAAAAAAAAAACAGAGGAAGTAACTAATACAAAAAGAAATGATCAAACTAGAGTAGATTAATTTACAGCACAACCTTTTTTTGGATTAACTTTCCTCAATCCCTCACTCATATCTAAAAATGTAGCTTTGGTTCTTGAAAGTTCAGAACCTTTTTTTTTTTTTTTGGACATAAGCTTAAAAGTCAAGTATAGAGGCCACTGTGAAGTGTCTAACTTTGGGAAGTGGGAACATCCTCTGCTTCTCCCTTAATCCCTTAATTAATAAGCCACATTACTATTTTCCATAGGCCAGTTTATATAGACTTTGTACTTAAATGTGGCTCGTTATCTGGGGACAGGGGGAGCATCAATGAAGTATTAGTTAGTAATGAACAAAAATTTTGGGCAGACATTAAAGGAAGAAGAAAATTGATTTCAATGATAACATGGGAATAAAAGAAATGTATATGTAATCAAAGCTTTTGAAAGGCTTGAATCTCTCCCAAATACAAGTATAATTAAATGAAACACTCAATGATATCTTTCATCAACTATCCTCTATATTATAGACTAACCAATATCCCTCGCACTGCTCAAGAGTCAAGAAACTCCTAACTGAATCATTATGACAGTTCCCTCCACCTATCCCCGATGCAACACAGTTCTCATAAGGTCACAAACAAGATATTGTTAAGATAACTTGCAAATGTTAAGTAAAATATATCCTTTTGATTTCAGAATAAAAAAAGATAATTTATCTACTTACTTATTGGAATTCTGATGCCGTTAGAAATTGCATCCCTAACAAGGACTGGAAGTTGTTGAACTGCACCAACAGCTTGCCCAAATGGACCTTTGAGCTGATCAGGGACAGTTTCTTCAACAACAGTAGGAGAGTCAAGGATGCCCTCCAAATATTCTTCTTTCATTCTGAGTGGCCCCTCGATAGATAATTTGGAGGATAAGGTGAATTTGCTTTCTACCTGCATCCAGGATGAACTAACATAAAATACTACACATGGCAAAGCAGGAAAAACTCACTTTATATAAATTTGGCTTTGAAAAACATGTAATTTTTCTAAGTGTCCCAAACAATACAATCTGAAGCAATGTAAGTAATACTCTAATGTAGAACTTATCCAAGAAGTGTATCCAAACAACCAGAAGAGATAAATCACCTATACTACATTCTTACAGTAATCCAAGCCTTATGAATGTAATAACATGTAAGTTAGTTAACCATGCACTGTAATGACACAAGCCCAATGCCATAGCTACAGTGATTCATTTACAAAAGTAGATACCTTCCT
Organism: Chenopodium album; assembly: GCF_948465745.1. Classification (NCBI taxonomy): domain Eukaryota; kingdom Viridiplantae; phylum Streptophyta; class Magnoliopsida; order Caryophyllales; family Amaranthaceae; genus Chenopodium; species Chenopodium album. The sequence goes on along the minus strand of NC_137838.1, from coordinate 69,037,988 downwards.
TGGTAATTGACAAGCAACTTTGATTTCATAATAATTTCTTCTGACAGTAACAGTGCCATATGTCCCTGAATCTACTTAAATATTTTCACAACTAGTAGCACCAAGAAACCATTGCATGTTAACAAGAGATACCTTCCCAGGGATTCATCCTGTTTTTTCGAGGGGAAAGAGAGAGAGAGATCTTACTAATTCATTAATCTCATTTTACGGTAGGAAGTGCATTATTTATAACCATTTAAAAAAAAAATTCTAGAATCATAATTATAAGAAGAGGTCCCTAAATCATTGACTTCAACAAGTCTCCAATTCCTTCCCAACAAATTATAGACAACAAGCTGGCACAGTGATCATATAGGTAGCATGAAAACAGCCAAGGTTTCTGAAATGCTTGAAGCAACTATTCCGGGAAAAAAAAAAAGTATTAACAGTTAAATATTAAATTACTCATTAAGATGAATCAAATAAGACCCATGACTATGTTTTATATGTTGATAGTAATTTAGAAAATTCTATCAAATTATGAACAGTGTCAAAATTCCAAATGGAAAGTACAAAAAAGATCGAAGAGAGTAGAATATCAAATTATGAACAGTGTCAAAATTCCAAATGGAAAGTCCCAATTTGATTATCAAGCATCCCTACTAAGTTTGTCCCAAATTGTCACACTTTCTTTTATGCCACGGACCCACTGATATTTTATCTCCTTTTCCCAATGTTGAAAGTAAGTCTAACGCTTCTCATTTAATATCTCATCACATTACTTTTCTACTAAAACATAATAGATTGGTCAACCATCTATCACTTAAACCTTTAAGCAAACCAACCATCTATGACGATTAAATTGAGATGGAGAAATAAATTGCCTTTATATCAAAAATACTTTACAAATTTATTTTTCCTAGTAGCTTGGATTGTGAGTTAGATTTAATTATTAAAGCAAACCTGCAGCCATCACCACTTGACCACTATACTTTTGCGAACGTAGAGTTAGTTTTTTAATAGAAAAAATAAATAGATGAATGAAGCTACATCTGCTTCTTAATCAAGCAATTATCTCTACTCAACAGAGAAAGACTGAAGATTTTGAGCACCACTGCAACCCACCAATCAACCTAAATAGTCCCACAACAATTGCAGCAGAGCTGGAAAGATTTGTGCAGATGCAGAATCTTTCTAGGGAGACGAGAAAGTAGAGTGGGAGAAGTTGGAGAGAGTTTGAGCAGTTTAAGGGAAACGGCTAGGATATCATTCATTATCAGTAACACGGAAAAGAGGCTAGTTAAAAATATCTAACAAGAACTTTTTTTGTTGTTTTAAAAGCTGGAAATTGAATTTTAACAATAACTTCCTTTTTTTTTTGTTTTAAAAGCTGGAAATTGAGGCATGTGACTCAATCGCATTTTATGAATTCCCATATGGCAAAAAACATCTCCACATCCTAAGACCCAAATTTGGAACATTTCCTGGGAAAACGAGAAAACTCAAGTCCTTGCCATTTCCGTAATTCATTGATGATAGTGGCCTGAGTTATTGGAGATCTTGCAACAACAAAGAGTGCAGTGTTGAATAAAGTTATAAAGGCGTCACCACAACTTGGACAGCTAGCGATGAGCATGTCAAAGCTCCCAAAACAACTGTTAAGATTTCTGATTTGTGGGAATATTGAATGCTGAAGCACAAGTACTAGCTATACATCACATTTCCAATAGATACTAACTTCAGCAGTTTTACAATCTACAGATAAATTTAAATACTTGTATATTATCCAGTGGCTAACACTTCTAAAGACGCAGCATTTCTAGAGTGAAAGAGTCCACCCACTGAAGCTGATGGAAAGGCCAATCCATACTTTTACTGCGACACCCTTACCCCCAATGAAAACATCAAAACATTAAGCCCGCACCTTTCAAGCAATCGCAAATTTTCCAACTGATAAACTTGTTACTGGGCAATCAATATGTTGCTTATAAGTCATTGTCATGTCATTTATTGAACAAGCACAGGGGTTTTTCATAAAACAAATGGTAGTTACATCATCCTATGGCATTATAGTACAGCTAAAGGTGGTAAATAAAGCATTATTTGTAAGGACATCCAATCTTAGTGTAACCACAGATAAAAAGTCAAAGTAGAGGCCAGAGGACATGGGAATAATTATGTTTTCTAAGTGAAAATATTCTAGTAGCTATATTAAGAAATTTGAACGTTAGTTATGAAATAATAAGATAAAGTGAGAATATTAATATTCAGCTCCGAGTTTCAAATCATGTGAGAATTTTTTCAAAAATATTCAAATTACATGAAAGCAAGTCATAGTAAGAGGTTGTAGTAGTCAAAGGGATAGAAAAAACGTCAACGCATGTATAAACGATATTATTAACAGTTTAACACAGAAGTACAAACACTATTATACTATCTTCATTTCATAATGATTTACATATTCAACTTTAGTCCATTCCAAAATGGTCTCTAACATGTTGCTTTATTCTATTTTCGGCACACCACTTTTACTGTCGTACCCATAACACTTATACCTTTCCACTCGTGTTACCTTACTTTATTCACATTTTTCTTACTGTCTCTTGCTCTCTCCTTTCCTTACACCATATTTGTGCAAATTGTTAATGTTAAAACCATTGTGAAACAAAAGGTAGTAACTTTATAGTGAAACGCATAGAGATAGAGCAAAAGTCCTTAAGAAGGCATTACCGAGTTAAGTAGTCTCAAATTTGCTGTGACCTTTGAATAACTATCCTTTAACAATACATCCATTTTAGAGAGGTTTGCCAATGTGGTAGGAAATCTCCTGAGAAGATAAATTAGTCTTTATTTAGTCCATGCAAGCACTTCTTGAGCATCACCATAATCAGTTTTCAAATTGGTAAAACTGAAATACAGGAAAGGAGAGCAAAACAGAAAATGCATACTCCAAAAAGAATTGAGCAACAGCTGGAGTGCCAGACCCAAGCCACTCAAACTTCCATCTTCCTTCTAAATAAGGAGACCTGGAAAGCTGAATAAGACGAATAAATTTTTTGCTCCAGATAAAAGATTAGTAATCAAATCCAGTACATTTACCACCTACGTTGTGGGTCGAGGTGTTGGATTCAGACGCTCAAGAGCAATTACCCTCTCCATGACATCTATTCGCTGCATCTCTGTGACCCTTCCTGTGAATAAAGCCTCAAAACCTCCTGCATCTTTAAGCTGCATAAACATCATATGACAAACTATTAGAATACACAAATGTCGTATTTAAAATGAACAGATGGCAGGAGACCAATTGGGGCAAAGTTGGAAACTAACAGTAAAATGAATGGCAAACTAAATTAAATTGGCAACAAGCTTGTAATTTACATGCATTGCAATATCTAGCAGTCTAAATAAAAGGTCCTTCTGTTGTTGATTATACTTGAGGCCAAATGAGATAAAAACATTTATTCTCACCATTACAGATTAGAAAACTCCATCAATGGGTTTCCCATTACCAGTCCCAAGCCTGGATAAAGGAGGAGGGTTACGGTAGGCAAGTGACAGCCAATGTAAAACTTTGTCACATCGCTTGACATGAGCCACAATGATTGAAAATAGTACTAGGATGGGTGACCTACTGGGAAGTCCTCATATTGGTTCATGTAGCCGACCCCACTTATGGGATTAAGGCGTTCAAGCAGAAGAAAAAGAAGAAGATTACAGATTAGAAAAGAACAATCAGATTAATGCCCTCGTTTGGTAATATTCACAAGCACTCCATCTAAAAATCTAATTTTGAAAACTTTTTGAGGTTTATAGTCAAAGAACTTCTTACCTTAAAGCTCAAACTAACACGTTCCAAGTAGAATAGAGCGAGAATTACTTATCGTGAAACTCTGCCTCTTAATTACCATAGCAAATTTTATACATGAGAGTAACTACCTCTTTTTCTTCACCTTAGCAAGATTATAATGAATCTGGAAGGTATAAGGAAGCTGAGTAATCATCGAAATTCATACATTAGTCTTATTCACCCCCTTTTTTATTTTTTCCCTTAGTTTAGCTTGATGATGGGATCCCTTCCCACCCAAAAAATTCTTCCTCTTCCACCAAAGAGGGCACCTCCATAGCCACTTTCTTTCAAAAATCAATGAACTTCTCCATATATAAGATCAATGATTCTAATCCATGACACCAATGTTGAATTTCTCAAAAGTGTAACAAATTGAAGTCCATCAAAACTTCGATCCAATGGTATCACTCACTAATGTGCATAGATTAAGAATGAAATGCAAGATGAATCACACTCTAATTATCATACAACTTAGCCAATATATCTCCTATTGAAGAAAATTTTCAACAATAGTAGTTATTTGCTACCATAGGTATTTCAAAAACAACAAAAACCTTGAAATCTTATATGTGATCCTGATAGAGCCACCAATCTCAATCCCTATTAAAGATGTCAACATTTTCACAATCTTTTAATTACGCTCAAACTATTAATAATTGGAGCATTAAGATTTTAAAATGGTTCTAGGATTTTACAATTTTTACATTCGTGTCAACACATGATTTACTAATATGTCCATTTTATATAGTGTTTCACCCTTGTCCCTTGGTCATATTTTGAAGTATTTTTGCCTCTAAGGAGTCACTTTTATTACTAATATGCATTTTCTAGTGTTATATAGATTTGATATTGTTTTATAGGAAATTACAAATTTAGTGCATTTTCCCGGACTTAGATAAGCCATTACGAGCATTGGAGTAGGAGCGCGTTCATATGACCATGTTCCAAAGCCCAAGACCGAGTTGGAGTAATCAAACCGGTTATTAAGGACTCTGCGAAGAAGAAGAGTTTGAGGCCTTGGACCGAATCATAAAGACCCAAGGAGAAAATTTTGAATTAGGCCAAGAAATTAGCCCAATTGAAGAAGGCCTTGGCCGAAAAGCTCAGCCCGGCCGGGGGAGGAAGAAAGAAGAGAAGCAACTCCGCCCCGAGGCGCGCCCGGTTAGGCGCGAGTGAAGGTTCTTCCAACAAAAAGGCGGGCCTGGCCAAGCGAGATGGTGCCCGACCGGACGCGTGCGTGTTTCTGAGGGGTGTTTAGCGACTTTTTCACTTTGATTAGTCTTAGGATGTTCGGCTTCTGTATAAATACGCTTTGTTAAACAAATTATTAGGACGTCTTTCATTAGTTAAATTCCAGATTTTTAGTTTTAAGTTTGGATTAGTACTCTTGTTTTCTCAACACTTTTTGTTTACGCAAAATTATTTTCGTTTATTTTGGTAACGATTTCTTTTCCTTTTATTTTCAGTAATTTGATTGTTTTGATTAATCATGTCTTGTTTATTTGCTTTGCTTAGTTTAGATTAAATATGTGTGAGTAGTTTTATTTCTGGGTTTGTGGGGATCCATAAATAATATGAATGGGTAATTTATTGTTGTTGATTTTCAATGCTTGATTAATTTCCTATTGATTGATTTAATACTATGCAATAAGATTTCGCCGGGTTTATTTGAATGAGTTGTGCAATAATGATTCGAAATTCGAGAGATGTGAATTGATGTTTAGGCTTAGTTTCAATAGACAGGTTAATTCATAAATGGTTCAAGATTCGAGAGATGCGATTTAATATCGGTAGAATAATTGTGTGATTGTAATGCATAGCGAAAGCCCTTTATGATCTGATTAATTGATACATTGATGATTGATCATTGTGTTTTACCTCGCAATATTATTTATTAGTGAACATATACCCTAGGCTTTGATTTATTGATTTTTCCCTAGTTTAATTTGCTTTAGTTTAATTATTCTCCTTAGTTTAATTCCCCTAAAACTAATTTGGTTACTTAATAGTTTAGATTATATTAATTAATTAGGAATAAAAAAAGACTCGTTTCCCCGGGGATTTAACCCTACTTCCCTATATGCTTTAGTTAGAGGACTTAGGTAATTCTTTTGATTAAGAGATACAACTTTATACTGTCACTTACGTATTCAAATTTTCTACAATTAGTCACTCTAGCAAATTACATTCTCTACCTCTAGCCATTAACATCAAACACTCCATTAAATAGACTTCACTTAATCTAATCTCAATTGGCCTTGCACCCTAAGTTGTAAGTTACCTTCATAATTAGCCACAACTTTAAAAAGTAGAAAATTTACTTAAACTAGAAACTAAATAAATTATCATCACAGTTTAAAAGTAGAGTAGGATTAAAGAATACTACGATATTAACATTAAAATGATCCAAATTACCTTCCTCTAATTCTCTTTTGGATGCCCTATTTTAATAAGTCACGCTTTTCGATATATTACTTTAATCATTAATATACTTAATTATCAATAAGGAAAAATTATAAAAAGTTGATATTAGTATAATACATTGAGACAAATCTTATAAGATCCCACATAACTATGTTATTCTTAAGAATAAATCATCAAAAATAGTCGAAGTAGATTATGTGAATAGTTTAGAAGTTAAACAGATCATCCTAAAGAGGTAATATTATTCCTAGGGTCATTATAATATAAGACGTCCCTATAATATTTGGACATCAAGTTTCATAGGCATGCATACTACTCAATCAGTAAATCACGATACAAGCTTTGGGAACATTTGGAATTCAAGTTTTAGAACATTATGTTTAAAAATCCTAGCATAACTTTATTATGACTGCCTTGTGAAATCTTTTTTAGAATCTTACAATCCTCAATTCACTGTCATGACCTTAATCTTGATAGCTTGTGCATTTGTGTGCACACTTCCATTGTTCTATTATTAAATTTAAATTTAGGTTTTTTAGAATCCTCAATTCAACACCAAAGCCTAAAATTTATATTCCTAAACGTTCAAAGTAGAACTTTTAACCCGAGTTCCCGACAACCTTTGTTTGCACACTTCCGTTGTTACAATGACAAAGCAGCACATTTCTACCCGGACTACCAAGATACCAGCATACCACTTCCCAACAAATGAGAGAGTGAGGAGCCCACATCCCTGGCTCCCAACTAGACCTACATTTAGGCTACCATCTAGCATAGGCACATTTCTTACGTGCCACCGTGATACCTTAAGATCCATTGCATAGTTCATAGTGCTCCTTCCCGAAGAGGAAATGTCTCAAGACATCAAAAGCATAAACAACATGAAATTTGATCTTGTACATAAAATTCATAATGCATGTAGACGAGCCTTTCTTCACAATGTTTTCACTCGTGATGAAAAGGATTCTACATAAGGCATAAAGCCGCCTACTAGTAATCAAGCATATAACTCCAACTTAAATCTCACAATTAGGCTGTAAAAATTTGCTTTATACAAATTAAGAACAATGCTATGATCTGAGCAAGTGATTATTAAAAAGGGATAAAATCCTGCAATAAACTGTAGAACAAGCAAGCTAGAGGACATGAAGTTCTTAGAACCACTCTAAGAGATCCCAAGTTGTGCAAGTAATATAAATGAAAAGAAAAAATTAATACAATAATAAACTGTGGTAACCGTCTTACTGAGACACCTAATCTATAGGTTATGAATGTTTAACTAGGACTACACAGTACACATATTGACTTTACTAATGAGAATGTGAGAGTATTATTCTCACATCCAATTACCGTACGTGGATACCTAGAGTTATGTTATTCAATTATTGTAAGCCCCCGGCCCCTGATTCTTCAGAGAAAAAAAATTTAGACCATTGAGAAATCTGGTAAACTAGGTCTCATTTTTTTTTTTTCCAGTCATCACTTAAGGGAGCTTTCAGCATAATAGCATTGTGTATCGTTACTTGATTGTTCTTTTGTCACTGTTGATAAATTTATTTCCCCAATTTAATCACACAAAAGAAAAGAGCACTAGTGTTTCCAGTATTCATTTGAGGCCATTACCTAGCAAGGCAGTAAGCCAGCAAGCACATTTGGGGCACTCTTACTCTATCATTGATTCACTGCTCAAAAATAATCCAATGTATTCAACTAACTATTTTTCAAGACCCTAGCCCCTCTATTCCTCAAAGTTCTTCCCACTTTCCATTTAGGGCCGTTCATTATAGTTCCTCCCATTTCCGATTTGTCTCCATTTTTCCACAGCTCCACTCTCACGTACACTACTTCCGGTTCTACCAATTTTCTAACTCATCAATTCCATCCAACCAAAACTTAGAATACAGTAATCATATTCCAATGAGGCAATATTAGAGAGACGGAGGGAGTGGATGATTTATCCCCTCGTTTGACCCACTTATTTTTCACACACTACTTTCTATAAAAACAAAAAATAATCCATTTTTTCACTTTCTTACATTCCTCATTTCCTTGGTGGGAAGAACATTAGTGGCTTACAAGAGTTACAAAATAGATAAACCAAGTACACCCTTGATCCACAACATCATACTCAACTTCCCAACTATGTTATCAAACCTAAATACATTTTATAAATATCATAAACCAACATAAATTATTCTCTAATTTCAGCAAGAAATTCAAAAAATCAACAACAATACATTGAATCCAAATTGAATATTATTAGGTCAATAATTGAAAACAGTATGAAAATCAAGATAAACTCACAGCTAGTAAGAGCGATTCCTTAGCAGAAAGGCGTTCCATTTCTCTAGCATAAGCAGCAGAAGGACCTTGCACAGTCTGCTGAACCATCGCCCGACAAACATTCCCACCATTTTTAACCTTCTTCTGCTTCAGACGACTCCAATTGAAATTCCGCCCACTACTTCCCCGAAAAGAGGAGAGAGAAAGTAGACAGTAAGGACGAGAGGAAGAAGCGTCGCAATTTCGGAAGCCATTGAAGGTGAGAATCGAAGCTTGCAATGAGGAAGAAGAAGAAGCAGCCATGAAATTTTTTTGTGGAAGAGAAATGAAGAATGTGGTTGAATTGAATTGCAAAAAATTTGTAATAATTGTAATTGAAGAAGATGGAAGTTTGGTGAATTGAATTGAAGAGAAAAAGCCGTTAAAGTTTTTATTTAGAGTGAATTTGAGATTTATTCTCCTCTTGGTTTGTTTGCTGCTGTCAAATTGATTGTCACACTTAATTTGTGTAAGATGAGGCTTGGACGCTTCTTAGACCATTGTCTGTCCATCAATTATCGGAGTTGTTCTAGCCTAATTAAGGTCTCGGTTTTAATTTTGACTTTAGTCGAATTTGGATTAGTATGAGTGTAATTGGTTGGGAACTTGGGATACTCTTGAGAGGTTTTAGTAGTTTTGGATTAGTAATAAACTTGTCTAATGAGCATGTGATACGTGTGTCGACAATTGGATTAGGACGATGAACGTGCGCTACGCGCGTGCCATAACTAGTCATGTTAAAGGAACTCTTTCGGTTTAAACTTAGTTGTTGGTAACATTAATGAAAAAATATGTAAACAAATCTTTTTAGTGGAATATATGTCCGCAAACTATTTTTAAAAGTATTTTTAAAAAATGAAATAAACATTATTATTGAAGGCAAATATGTCAATAAATGTTTTTAAAGATATATCTGTCCAAACACTATTCATAAGAGGGTAAGAGCTATTTCAAACTTTTTAAATAGTAGGGATATAATGATATATTCATAAATTCTTGCCTCAAATGGTACAACCACTTTAACATTTAAGGTAATTAATAATAACTTAAATGTGAAGTTGAAGTATTAAAAGAATAAGTTGAATGTCAATAATTAAAAAGAACTTCACATTCATCCCCTACTAGGTTAGATCTCGTGTCATGCACGGTAATCTAGTTACGTATAATTATAAATTATTTATTGATAAATATTATAATCATCATAAATTAGTTGAGTAATAATAAAAGTATATGACAGGTTGATTTTTTAGCTATACCTTCTAATGCACACAATAAGGTCAATAACACAACTAAAATAAAAGTAGGCAAAAAAAAATTGAGCAATATTTTTCTTGTTGTAAAGTAGGTCACAAAATATTTTAAGAATATGATTTTTGGTTTATAGTTGTCCAATTTTTTTTAGAAAGATTTGTGAAATCTTTTTATTTTAAATATAATAATTACTACGTATTAATATGGAATGTGCATATAAAATAATATTTTTTTTTTTTGACAAATTGTTTCCTTAAATTATAGATTTAAACAAAAAAATACAAAAAAATCACTAAGGACACACCGGGAGATGACACGTGTCATTACTGGTGTGTCTTTTAGTATATAAGTTATTGATTGATGATTGATTATTGATGATTACTTAATAATTAATTAAGTAAACTTAATATACTCCCTCCGTTTCAAGTTACTCGCAACAAATGGGGTGATTGCGGACTCCTAGGCAAAAGATGGTAAGTGTAATTAATGAAAAATAAGGGCATGTGTTTAGTATTAATCCAACCCAAAAAAAAAAAAAAAAAAAAAAAAAAAAAAAAAAAAAATCACCAAGCACCCATCAGCACCATCGCCACCACCTACAAGCACCACCACCTAGCACCATACCACCACCACCACCCAACAACACCATAATCGAACCCAGAAAGTTTGAACCAACCAACAACACCCAAACCCACCCAACAACCACAACCCACAAACCAAATTTCGAACCCAGAAAATTCGAACCACCCAACAACCACAACCCACCACCACCCACGAACCAAATTTCGAACCATAAAAACCCACAACCCCGATGTCGAACCACAAAACCCACAACCCCAATTTCGCCCACAATCCACGAACAAAGAGAACCCAAAAATCCATCCCCTAAGAAAAATGGAACCCTAAATATATGAGCCAAAGGATGTAAATGACAAACTAATTCATCAATTAAAGCTTTAATTGGTCAAATGTAACCATCAAAACTCTAGATCTAGAGTTTTCATGGTAAATTTGACTATAAAACATTCAAATTTGAGCTTCACCGGCAACGACAAAACAACAAGAAAAGGAAGAGAGAGAAAACGGTGGCGGCCACAAGCAACGGGACAGCGGTAGTGAGTTGATTAACAGAGATAGGAGATCGCCAGTGGTGGTGGTGGTGGTGGTTGATAAACAGAGATGGGAGATCGGTGGTGGTGGTGGTTGATAAACAGCGGTAAAGAAGTTCTTGGTGATGAAGAGATAGGAGATTGGTGGTGGTGATTGATAAAGAAGGTGATGAATTTAGATGGAAGGGAAATTATTTTGGTAGAAATGATTAAGTTAATTTATGATAATGCTTAAGTTAATAAGATAAAATTAGTAATTTAATTAGGGTGTTAAAAAAAAGTAAGGGTAATTTTGTACAATCACATAAAAAAAACTTACTATAAGAGGGAAAAAAAAGTTTGTTGCAAGTAATGTGAAACGACCATTTTTGGTAATTGTTGCGAGTAATATGAAACGGAGGGAGTATCCTTACCTTTTTAAAAGTATGAGTGAACTGTCACAGTTTTTATGAATAGTGTTGAGACGATTATATCCCTATAATGTATATTTACATATTTGCCCTCATTAATGCTACTTGTTTTTTTTTTTATACTTTTTTGAAATCTTAAGAATATTGTGTAGAGATTTATACTCCTAAAATTTTTTGTTTATATATCTTCCCTCATTAAATGCCTACAAGCAACTAAAATTATAAAATAATGCTAAATCTAAAGAACTTCCCGGATATGGTTAAATATGACGCGCGCATCACGCGAGTCGCCTTAATAATTAAATAAAGTTAAGTAATTTTTTATTTACAATTAATGAAATTATGAACATATTTTGTTGGAAAATTTTGGATTTTTTACAATTTCATATGTGGCTAGTCACCCTCGTGTGGCCAAGATTACTCAATCAGTTAGAGGTTACTTCATCAGGGACTCGGTCGGCCGGGTCACTCGGTCGGGGTCATTCGGTTGGTTAGAAGTTACTTGATCGGGATTACTCGGTTGGTTAGGGGTTACTCGGTTAGGGTTTACTCGGTTGGTTAGGGGTTACTTTATCAGGGTTTATTCAATCGGTTAGGAGTTACCCGGTTAGTGTTCTGGTGTGTTTCAGTCGGTGGTCAACCACACAGAAAGCGTGTTGTTATTTCTATTATGAAAACCTTTTATTCATTCTTTATCATATACAACCTTACTTTGTGGAGTCCAATTATATACTCCCTCCGTTTCATAATTAGAAGCCTATTTCTAGCATTTATTACTCACATAATAAGGAGAAATAGGCTTCTAATTATGAAACAGAGAGAGTATAATAAAACTCATAGTACTCTCTATCTCTCTTCTCTTTAAAACAAAAGTACTCACATGCTTGGTCTCCTTTTATTTTTCACTTTTTCTTAGTTTGCCTAGCTACAATAACAGAGTAACATTTAGGAAAACCAAGGTAGTGTAATGTCTATAATTATTAAAATTTTGGAAATAACATTTTATATAGTTGAAAAATTGCCAAAAAAACTGAAAATATGGAATTTTCTAATGTTCTGTAAAATTTTCTTAAAAAAATTATTAATATAAAAACAAAAACAAATATATATTTGTACCTAAACGTTTCTTTAAATGACACTTTATGAATAAAAAATAAAACATAAAAAAAAAAACTTAAAGACTTGGGCTCTGTTCACCTCACTTTATTTTTGTTGAGCCGAAATTATTTTTACTAAATTGAAATTATTTTTGCTGGACTTAATTTTTTTATTATTATTTTTACTAAATTGAAATTATTTTTGGTGAATTAATTTTTTTTAATGGAATTAAAGTATTTCTTAATCTCTCTCTCCCTTAAGGTGTGTGATTACCTTTGTTATATTTTCATAAGAATATATTGTGATTATAAGAACTACTTATGTGTTGTTTGATTCAATATGTTTGATGACTATTAGAGTATTAGTTTCGAGTAGTGTGATGTATATTAAATACATTTTGATAATTGTGGCATAGTGGTTAAGCATTGTTATTTTTGAACAAAAGGTTGGGACCAAACCTTGATCTCCCTAATATTTTGGCCCATGATCCGCCACGGTCTCTCTTAACCCCTAATCCCCTATGTTATATTGGTTGTGAACTTGTGAGCTTGACTTGCTTGATCACTAATTGGATGCTAAGCAGGACCTAATGAATGAGGTCATATTACAAGGATTGTCTCTCTTAAAACTGGCATTGAATTCTTGTTAATCTTCATTAAATCAAAGTGATCACCTAAATTTAGCATTTATGTGATTAAAAGCACTTTCAAAACCACCTAGAATCAATGCTTTATTTAAGGACTCAAAAGTTGAATCCAATCATAATTCATAAGAATAGACAAGAATGTGTCATTGTCGAGTTCTGTAAATCGAGTACCACAGACCCCATCGATCTTTAATTCTTAGACCAATGCAAATGAGTCATGTGAATTTCCATGTGGCCTTAACATTAACCACTCTAGGGTGACTCTTCAAATAACAAAATCGTGCTCCTTAGTATGAATTGCACTTATTTTAAAGTCTACATATGTTTTTCAAGGACTGTGCACCCTCCACACACGACTTTTTTGTAAATCGAACCAGATTGTTAATCAAGTTGTCGTTGTGTGACATTGCGTATACTCAAATAAGGCATATGACCTTTCACATCCAGGCTCACGAAATCAACAACCTACAACAAAGAATCCAGACGCAAACGGCAGAGCCCATAAGGTTTAAAAAAAAAAAAAAAAAACAGTCCGCTACGTACACAACTTCATTAGACCATATAATAAAGTCTAGCTAAAAATAAGACTACTTAAGCTTTTCAAAGTTTACTCAAAATATAGAAATATACGAAAACGGTGAGGTGAAGACTCAATAATGCACTAATCTAGGAGCATAACTTCATTTAATCAGTGGCGGATCTTGGGCTATCCCTTAACTTTTTGTTCAAAAATAACATACTCAACCACTTTGCCATAACATTTTATATGTAATAAATAAACATCAAATTACTTATAATGAACAACTCCAATATATTTAGGGGGGCCTAGCCCTTGCCAGCCCAAACAAAGGTCCGCCCCTAATTCATTAGTTAACAAAACAGGGAGAATAGAATATTGTGAAACATTTAATAAAACTCCAGAACCAAAGTATGTCGAAAGATGAATTCATGTAATTGAAAGTTAAAGTGGAAATTAGCGATGACATTCAATTAAACAAAATTGGTGACATGCTCCAGGAGCTTATGTTATACTAGTTTTTGTACAGACTATCATCTGATTTTAAGCCTGAAAAAAATTTCCTAGATTTTCTCATGCAGGTTGTCTTCGAGTATGCATATTATACAGGTTCAATAAGTAGCACTGAAACCAGCATGAACAGCCAAATAATGAAGGTCCTTCAGATTTGGCTTAAGCCAAGCCCGCGTATTACTAATACTCCCATTCAGACTCAGCAGGTCCTTCAGGTTGTCTGCTGCAGAATGTTGAATTTGGATGGACCAGAAGTATCAACAAATCCTTGCACCGACAGCTCAGGTATCGACAGACTCATCTCTTGATTCAGCAAGTTGTGGTCTAAATAGATGACAACCACAGTTATATCATCATGATATTTTCTTCTTTCCCCCTTTTCCACATTCCTCAGTTCTTCATCTTTCAAGTTCATCTTTCTTGCAACCCTCTTCAGCGTTTTCTGGACAAGTCTTTTTGCAATCCCCTGAATGTCAGAGTGAATTATGAGGATGAGTACAGTTAAATGGCAAAGATGAAATAATTCATGCTAGATGCAGCTAATAAAGGATTTAAGGATGCATACAGCTCGAGGACTATTGTGAACAAACTCGACAGCTTCATCATTAGTGAAGTGCTCCCAGAGACCATCTGAGGCAAATATCAGAAACTGGTCATTAGGTTTTAGAGTTCTGGTGTGAACTGAAGGTTCAGCTGTTAGCACAGGGCGGCGAATAGGTTCAGCAAAGTGAAATCGTGGAAATGAGGGATCAAGAGCAAGTTCTGGACTCTTCAAGTATGCATCTCCAATGGATCTAGAGACCTATATATCAATAAATCATACAAAATATTGTCAATTATAATGTAATGGGATGGTCCCAAATAATTGATCAATAATGAAAATGATAAGGACCAGAGTGAATAACTTTCCTGTTTTAGAAAATCACTTTAACCCATATAAAAAATATGTTGAGTAATTCTAGATGATCATTTAGATAGCTATAAATGATGCACATAAAGACAATGTTCACATGCAAGGAGAACCTTAGAATAGAATTAATACTCCCCCTCCTTAGACAAGAATGCACTTAATTCATAACCTATCAATTGCTTTTTGTTAATAGACATGGCAAACTAACTAAAAATCCTTATGAAAGTTCTACAGAGTAATTATCTAACATAACTCTCATCGGCTATGATGAGTAAAACCAAATTTGAATTATCATCTGAACTAGAGATAACGAGGCAGCTCAATATTAAAATATACTAGTACTTCCAATCCTAATACTAAAAACTTTGGGTTATTTAGGAACTGATCATTAATTTATTACGCATTTAATGAATTTTCACCTCAGGTTAAACACTGGCAGAAATTGGGGAGCATTACTACTCCTAAATAATGGAGCCTAATACAGTGGACCTAACACAGTTAACTCTCAAACATACTTCCTTCATATCCCCAAGTTATCAACTGACTAACCCAAGAAAGACTAGGAAAACCTTTGCATCTGCTAAGTATAACATTAATTAGGCATCCACATGTGTAATTCAAAATCAAATGAGAAAACAGAATTAGCATGAAATTCGGACAATGATCACCATGATAAGCAGCCCTAGAAGCCGTTTAGATATAGCATCACCAAGGTATATAAATAAAGAACTGAACATCTCATACTTCAGATTAGCAAACAAACCCCTTTACCAAACACAGAGAGATAAATGTGAAGATGGAAAAAAGTCAAATGCAAAGAAAAGGTACACATTGGTAAACCTGAATAATGCCTTTGATTCGCCAAACCCCTTGCTTCTGAACTAAGATGGATGCATCATCAGGATGTGTAGACATAAGTTCTTCTCTAACTTCTGACATAGAAGCATTATGCTCCCTAGTCAATTGCTCCGCAACAATCTTATTTGATCGACCTAAAGTACCCATTACAGCTCGTGAATCACCCAGATTAGCAACATATAATGTCCCATTCCAGATAAGACCAACTAGACAGCAAGATCCAATCGCAGCAATCAAGGGCTTCAATTTATAAGTCCGAGAGACAAGAGTAAGAAATCCATCCTCTGTTGCAGAAAGAGCATTCCTGATGACATCTTCTGAAATGGTTTTGCTGTCTTGAGCATGTTCTGCACAATATTAACAAACATTCTGGATGCATTAGAACAAAATTCAATTTAGTCACGATAGCAGAATACGACACAAATTAAACTCGGTTAATAAGACCAAACATTTGAAAACTGAATGACAGGATAAAAAAAATACACACACCATACAATTTAGTTGTATTAGCTAAACTTCCATCTTCTACTTAACCAGTCAACCCTAGTAGGCTCTATATGTTATTCAAAACCTCAGATGATTACAACCCCCAACCATCATTTTCGCCCCAACTTTCAAAAACAAATATTTATAAAGGCAAAAAAATAATCAACATCATTAGATGTTGTTCAAGTGTCAATTACACCGTCCAAACAAGCTAACTATTTGCTCTCTAAGAAAAAGACGAAGATGATGTACAAAAACAGTCAAATAAAATTTTCACCAACCAACTAAATTAAACAAGAAGCTATTCTAAATTTCTAATAACAAACAAATTCACTATCTCAAAAAATAATTAAATAAATAAAAATAAAAGCAGTAGAACCCATCACGCAAAAATAGACCACACGTCACAGGGTGTCCTTTACCAATAATAAACTTGTCAAAACAGATACACAAAAAATCAGCCAAAATTAGCAATAAATTTCAACCCAGAAAACCCAATTAAAAAAAAAAAAAAAAAAAAAAAAAAAAAAAAACACATGATTTAATACATACAAGTATATTATTGCAACATAAATCCCAGAAAACATAACCAGAACTTCAAACTACAAAAACCCCAGAAAAATTACAGCCCAAAAACTCAATAATACCATGCAAAATCAAAAACCCATATCATAAATTGTCAATTAAACACAAATCACCAACACCCACATGAAATTTCTCAAAAAAAAAAAACATTAAATTACAAATTAATGAGAAATAAAAAGATGAAAAACTAACTGATGAGATGAAAAAAGAGATGATCAGATATAAAACGAGCAGCTTCAGGTCCACCATGACCATCATAAACACCAACAAAAGTAGCACTACGACCAGTTTCAACTTGACTACGATCTTCAAGAACTTCATTAGCCTGAAAAACAGCAAAAGAAAATTCACCCAGAAAATGCTTCTCCAAATCTCTTGACCAAAGTAAAGGATGATGATCACAAACAGATTTTCCTCCTCCCCCACTAGAACTACTGCCGGAGTAATCATCACTGTCGTAGTTGCAATGGTTATTGCTATTGTTTTTACTATTACTATTACTATTACTATTATCTCTGTTCATTCGGACATATCGTCGAACAGGTCGCCAGCATGATGAAGCAGTTTTTTTTACCCCTGAAAACATCCCTCATTTCCCTAAAAACAATACCCTTTTATTGAAATTTTTTCTGGATTTTTTTGGGTTTTTTTTTTATAAAAATTAAATTCAGACGAGAAGAATGGTTTTTTTTTTTTTTTTGGGGGGGGGGGGGTTAAAAAAAAAAAAAAAGAAAAAAAATCAGACAAGAAGAATGGGGTTTTTTTGAAGAAGAAGAGAGGAGGGAGGAAGTGTTTTAAAGAAGTTAATAAAATAAAAAAATTGGAGGAAAAATTATTTAATTGGTTGACTGATTTTGGTAAATTAGAAAAAAAAAATTATGAATGGAAGGTCAACCTCTATTCTAGAGGAAAAATTTGTTTGAAAGAAAAATAAAATGTTTTATTTTAAGAAATTGAAACAATTTTTGTCACGGAAAATAGGGCAGATGCTGAGGTGGTATTGACTGGATTTAGTGAGTTATTAGTTTACCAACTGATACTTGTACAGCTGTACTCAAAACACTAGTACAGATCCCTAGTAACTCCTACTCGTAATAATAATGGCTATCTTATTTTTAAATTAATAAAAGCTACTCCGTACTTAGTAACAAACGCTTCCGCAACATTGAATAAGAGAACTAAAAATTATTGTTCAAGTAAATGGGTAAAATAAATATTATGTGTGATTTTGGCGCATTTCAAAATTAGGTTATATATTAACTAACTCTCTAATGATCGACTTGATCGTTAGCAAAATCCTAATAAATTAAAACTAGTTTGTTACTTGAGTGTTACATTGGATTGCTAGTTTAAAATATACTTCGTAATGTTAGTAAAAATAGAAGATTAGGCTCTGTTCGGTTCACCTTATAAAAAAATAATTTTCAATAAAAATAATTTCACTTCAATAAAAATAAGTTCAGTTCAGTAATTTCAGTTCAATAAAATTAATTCTAGTTTAGTTAAAATAATTTCAGTTAAATAAAAATCAGTAACTATAAAGAAGAAATATAATAAAGAATCAGTAAAAATAATTTCAATTCAGCAAAATTATTTTTTCAGTTCAGTAAAAATAATTTCAATTCAGTAAAAATAATTTAAGTTCAGCAAAAATAATTTCAGTTCATTAAAATTAATTTCAGTCCAACAAAAATAAGGTGAAGTGAAAGGAGCCTTAGGGCCTGTTCTTATTTACTTAATTTCAGTTCAGTTCGGTTCAGCTCCAATCAGTTCAGTTCAGTTCAGCTCCAATCAGTTCAGTTCAGTTCAGCTCCAATCAGTTCACTTCAGTTCAGTTCAACTCCAATCAGTTCAGTTCAGTTCAGCTCAGCTTCAATCAGTTCAATTCAGTTCAGTTTAGCTCTTAATTTCCCTATCTCATAAAATATTCATTTAAGCTCATTTTAGTTCAGTTCAACTCCTAACTTCTCTCTCTCATAAAATATTCATTTAAGCTCATTTTATTTC
Source organism: Chenopodium album (assembly GCF_948465745.1). NCBI lineage: Eukaryota > Viridiplantae > Streptophyta > Magnoliopsida > Caryophyllales > Amaranthaceae > Chenopodium > Chenopodium album. The sequence continues at coordinate 69,019,026 of NC_137838.1, read as the reverse complement.
AGTTCAGTTTAGTTCAGTTCAGTAAATGTGAACAAGCCCTTAAAAAGAATGATTTTCCATTGTCTTGGAATTGAACTGAACTGATTGGAGCTGAATTGAATTGAACTGAACTGATTGAAGCTGAACTGAACTGAAATTAAGTAAATGTGGACAGACCCTTATTTATGTGTCTATAGAGAACATAAATTACTATTGATTGGAATGGTTAGAAGTGTGATCCTATATTAATATCCATGAGATTTAGTTATTGTAACTTGTGTGGTGTTTTTTTTAATCATAAATAGTGACATGGAGTAATGGTTGCAATGATAGTGGTGAATGGTGATGTGTCGCAATACTAGTTGTTTCAAGTGAAAACAATGGGTCCTTCAAACATGACCTTTCATTGTGGGCTGAAGACTAAACCCGGCCCAAGTGATGACTGAGATGAGGATTTCATGCATAGCAAATACACGTAAACTGGCCTTGGGGGTTTTGCCGAGGAAGGCCCATCTAATGCCGAAATCAGTACAATGTTTAGAGAGAGAATGTTATGCAAGAGAATTAATTGCTTAAGACTTGAAGTGGATGAATGGAGAGAGAGAGAGAGAGAGAGAGAGAGAGAGAGAGAGAGAGAGATGAAGGCTTTTATGCCTTGCTCAATAGATAAGCGGGTCTTTGGGTCAAATGGACTTGCCATGTTGACCGGACATTTGGTTGACTTGACATGATTTGAGAGGGTTGAACCCTCTCTGGGCTTTTAATTGAATGATTTATGGACTGGCTCAATTAAGGTAAATTGGACCCAAACACTAGTTAAATAATGACGTGTCAAAGTGATAGTGCAGATTTATGTGGCACATACACGTAACGTTTTTAAAATTGTTTTTCTTTTAAATATATTAAATATATATAGATAGATTAGTGTATAAAATTAACAAAGTAAGTCACACAATTTTATGATAAAATTAATAAAGTGACTAGGGTAATAGGTTATGACTTATGAGGCAATTAGGCAAGTAACTTGTGAGGAAGGAGTAATAAGGATATGTCTGTTTAGCCTGATTATGTCTAAAATTATTTTATCATAACTTATTTTAATTTATTTTATCTAAACTTACTTTATACTATAATTTTTTTATATATTTACTTTATCATATCTTAGGCATTATTCTCTTATCTTATTTTTTCTAAACCAAAATTAGTTTTGTTTAGCTTAATTATATTTAAGCCATGTTCTTTTCCCTTTGTTTTTGCTAAACTGAGTTTTTTTCTAGTGAACTTTAATTAATTTAATAATTTTTACTAACTCGAACTTATTTTTCCTAAACTAAAATTATTTTAACGATTAAAACTTATTTTTTACCGATTTCCTATTATATTTGTTCTTTAAAGTTACTGATTTCTACTAATTAAACCTTAATCTTATTGAACTGATTATTTTTGCTAAACTAAATTTAATTTTACTAAACTGAAATTTTTTTTATTGATCGCATGATTACGGAGTATTATTTAAGTTAAGGTGAAGAGATTACGGTCTTACTAAACTTCTCAATTTGGGCATCTACATGTGCGGTTAAGGAAGACTATAATTCAACACCTCCTTCACATGTAAGGCCTTTTAATTCAATAACAAACCCCACATATTGTAATTAGTTACCCCATAGAATTTTGTTAATTACATAACAAGTCAATCCTTATGCGATGAATTATATTCTCCTGGTTTTAATAATCTATCAGAGCTAATCTGAATTTAGTTAAACTTATTTGTTTGTTTTATTGTTGTAAATTTAACATGATAAGTAGTAAAAATTTGTAACCATTTACTGAAATAAAAATAAGATGAGCAAAACAAAGTATTAGCTTTACCCGGCCCATTGACATATGGAGTATATGACATTAAAGTAAAGAGAAATAAAGGAGGGGAGGGGGGAGTAGGTGCATCCGTGCAAGGTCAAGTCTAAGAAAAAACTCTCGAGGAAAAAAATTTACAATAAATAAAATGTATATTAAACTATGGAGTACTTTATAAAATATATACGAGTATGATAAGTTGATAACCAATATTTGATAAATGTGGAACTCTGAATAATGAAACGAAGGAAGTATAAAAATAGTAAAAGGGAAGCAAAGAAAAGAAGCAAATACTAGAAGCAAGAAGTAGGTGAGTTGGGCATAGCAAAGTTATTAATACTTGGTTGTTGAAATCATGAAAGATAGCATTGCGGTAGGGGCATGTTTCTATCATCAAAACTATTAGCACAAAACACAGGTCGCTTGTGAACTAGAACTGCATTTGCTTTTCTAACTTCCTCATATGCTTATGTTGCATTTTTGTCAACCATCTCATCCCTTTACAACAATATATATGGAAGCACCAAGCACATAATATGTCAAAATGGAAACAATATGAAAGGGACGACAACTGTATTAGCGCGTAGTTTTTAGTAGAGGCGGGGTGTGCAATTTTGTGAAATTGGACCCTGGAATCATTCTTTTAAAAATATGTTGAGTAGAAATGATTTTTATTAACTAAGGTACTACTAAATTATGATTTATGATTTTCAATTGATTAAAATTGAAGACTAAATCATTTATCAATAAGTTTTATCTTTATACAAGTGATTGGGTTTTAAAGCTGCAAATTCTAACTATTACTCCCTTCGTGTTTTAATGAGTGTTACACTTTAACCAAATACGCATGACGTGACACAACTTTAACCATTAATTTATCCAATTATATGTTAGTAAGATTATAGAAAAATTGATATTATATAAAAGTATACATTATAACGAATCGAACAATGTATTATACAATTTTTTATATGCTAAAAGCCAACTCTTTTATAGAACGGTTGTCAATGTTGTTGTTTATTTGATTTGGAGGGAGAGAAATCAGAGAAGATTTCAAAATGTGAAAGAAGTCTGCAATAGAGATTATTAGAGATTGCAAAGTGACCTTCTGTGTTAGATGTTTAAATTTGCCTAAGTTAGTAGGTTGTGTTTGATTTGTTTAGTTTGGCTGTTGCATGCTTTTCCGTGGTAGTGTTTCTATGTAGTTTGATCTGATTTTATTTATTTATTTATTTATTTTTATTTATTGTTATTAATAAAGCACATTTATTTATCCCAAAATTATTTGAAGATTTACGATTTTGTCTTATGACTCGTTTTCATCAGCTTAATTTCAGTTCACTTCCTAATTTCCTTTTCCCATAAACAATTCAGTTCAGTTTTGTTCAGTTCAGCTCAGCTCAGTAAATCAGAACAGTCCCTTAAATTAAAATATATTTCCTCAAAAAAAAAAAAATTAAAATATATATGAGTATGTTCTGTTCAGCTTAATTTAAGTTCAGTTCAGTTTAGTTTCTAATTTTCTTCTCTCATAAATAACTCATTTTAACTCTATTCAATTTAATTCAATTCAATTCAGTCCACTTCGATTGTTTTCGGTAAATCGAAACAGGCCCTAAGTCGCTTGGACTTTAAACACTTAACCATTTGCTTGATCGAGATAAAGCACAATTCCATATTACAACACTACTTTGTATTCTTCAAAGAGATAAGTAGTGGAAATTGAACATAAATAATTAATCAAACGAATAAAATAATTGGTAACAATAAATTCAACTACAGTAGTTCTTTTTACAAAATAGAAAGGGGACCTATTACATTTTCCTACCCACATGAGTATGTGAGTTTAATTTTTTCATGTCAATTGACGATGCATATTTCCTTCCATACATAGGATTATAGGAGTATTAAAAACTAAACAATATCATCAATCAAACTTCTATGGCGGTTATAATGCTTCTCCATGAAAACCTTGGATGCGCCTCTAACAGCTTTGCTCCATGTCTACATAGCACAAGCAATTTAAAAAAGATTATAAATCAACATAAACCATTAAAACTTAGCTCCTTACCAAAGGTTATTGATAATAAATATCGAAGAAAACAAATTTGAAACGGTATAATTGTCAACAAAGTATATAATGTCAATCATAATATCACGAAAGTGATATACTGATATACGTAACAATTGTTGCAATGAAATTAGAAACATTAATAACACAAATCGACAAGTGATTAATCATGAATTTTTAAATTTTTGTTATTTTACAAGATATATTAAGTCGATAGGCTAGCATAAGGGCCTGTTCTCATTGACTGAAATGAGCTGAATTAAATTGAACTGAACTTATTAGAGCTGAACTGATTAGAGTTGAACTGAACTGAACTGAACTGAACTGAACTTATTAGGGCTGAACTGAACTGAACTTATTAGAGCTTAACTGAACTGAACTGAAATGAAATAAATATTTTATAAAAGAAGGAAATTAGGAGTTGAACTGAACTTATTAAAACTGAACTGAAATGAAAATAATCGTTTGACAACAGACCCTAAATCATATGCATACAATAAATATGATAATCATATAATTCACAAGTACATATATAGTACTATAGTAATTGCCAAAATAAAAAAAAAATTAAATAAATAAATAAATAAAAATCACGAGTGTCACATACAATATTCCAAGCAAAAAATTGAATTTGACTAAGCATATGACAAGATTACATTAAGAAAATGAAATAAAAATAAAAACAAAGAAATGAAGTAAAGTGATCATCTCACACGAGAAGTAAGAAGTGTAAGATTTTGTGTAAGTCAGATTATATAGCTAAATACTCCTATCAATGTCACATGAAAAGCCTCAGCACTTTCATAAGATGTACAAAATGTGTACTTTGTTTGACTCTTATTTTCATTAATTGTCACATAAAGTTGAAGAAAAAGATGCGAATATAAAATAATGTATGCTCCTATTTTCATTCAATTATTGTCTTTAAAATTCTCATATCAGCTTATATTATCTTAGGGTAGTTATATGTCTTATTGTGTAATAATGCTACACAAGCTTACAATTTGCACCCTATGTTTTTGACTTATCTCATACTTTTTAATTAGGTGATAAAATCTCTCATGCATGTACGATAAATTAAGGCATGCATCATATACATACCATAAATTAAAGTTTATTCAAATGTATTTTAGTACAAGTGAGTATGAATAGCACGAGTGTGTGATTTAGGATTAATAATATTATTAATCTTTCTTAAATTTATCTGAATTTTTAAATCTTATTGGAATTCATAAGAAGTAATAATGTAGTTGAGTATGAATAGCACGAGCGTGTTATTTAGGATTATTATCATTGAACTTTTTTGAATATATCTGAATTTGTAAAGCTTATTGTAATTCATAAGATTCATAGGAAGTAATAACAACAATTATCATTCTACAATATTTTAAGGCGATTTTTTAAAAATGTATTCGTTTTATGCAATTAAAGACATTACTGGTTAAAAAATGTAATTGGAGATCCCATAAAATGCAAGTGAGTAGATACCAAAATATATACCATATATTAAAAGGTGTTTTTAAAAAACAAGTATACATGTCATGTGGTGTTCTCCTCATTTGTTCAAGTTTTTAACTCCATATATTTTTAAGCCACATGGCACTCCCTAATTTAATTCAGTTTTTCAGTCCATTTAATTAAAACTATGGATATTACAAGATTTGAACACACAACCTTAAGTTTAAACTCTAACATTTTAGCTGCTAAGCTTTAACCTTGTTACAAGTCATTCAATCAAAATTAAATATGAATAAGGATTTTTATCATGAAAATAATGCAGTAACTTGGGGCATCACTTAAAAGTATTGAGTGAGGATTATAATGTGTATAATAATTACTGTATTTTATAATGCATAAATATTTCAAAGTTTATAAACCTACTTGTTATGTTATAGTAATTTTTTTTTTTTTTTTTTTTGACAAGATGTTATAGTAATTAACAATTAATAAAATACAGTACTTTTTTTTTTTATGAGATACATAGCAGATAAGGTAATTGTAATTATATTAGAAATATTAATTCAATTTAATCATCAACCACTATAAGAAAATAACCTTTTCGTAGCGATTATTTTAACCTTTAGTATCAATTGTAATTGCAACAAAAAGTTTTCCCAACGAATGGTTATTTGATACAATATCCCCCGTTGCCTTAACCTTTGGTAGTGGTTTTCAATATCGCTGGGGTTGACCTCAATAATCGATACAAAAAACTACATCCAATCGTATGTAGTGATTATTGTAGCGATTACAATCGCTACAAAGCCTTAACCTTTGGTAGTGGTTTTCAATATCGCTGGGGTTGACCTCAATAATCGATACAAAAAACTACATCCAATCGTATGTAGTGATTATTGTAGCGATTACAATCGCTACAAAGGTTTAACTCATTTTTTTCAAAAAAAAAAAAAAAAAAAAAAAACATGCGTATGATCTTTACAAGATTCGAACATGCAACCTCAAACTCTTATATTAAATGTTTAACCAATAAGCTATGAAATATTTTATGTATTCTTTGTCAAACAATACTTATATATCCAGTGTTGAAAAGGCTTTTCGTATTGATTTTTAGGATTTAGTGGCGATTGTAAATGATACGATTTCTCAAAATTATATAAATATGTAAAAATAGTATGTATATGTATTATTATGTTTTCCGTATCGAATTTATATGGGAAAACCATGGCGATTGTAAAATGATACGATTTCCTTAACTATTTCACAAACATACTTGCATATTGTAGCGAATGTACAATCGCTACGAAATAACCGCTACGAAAAGACATTTTTCTTATAGTGAACTTTTATCTATAAGATAAGAAGGAATATAATGGCTTACATATAATAATTAGAGTAAAATTTGTAAGAAACTAAAAATCCACAATCCTATATCATAAGATTGCTAACAGTATCATCAAAAGCAAGTAATTCCCTTATTTAGCTATTACTGTACTTTGTATCCCAATTAATTGTTACCTTGCTAGTTAGGTATCAATTGACAATAAACTTTAGGCTACCATTCTTTCTCCTTTCGCCAACTTATTGTCATTACAATGGCTCATACAATTAGAGTAAAAAATAACCAAATTAGGTAGCTCACTTAGTATTTCAAGTATTTTCGTTTATAGTACTTTGTATCCCAATGGTTAACTACAAGCAAGTCAATAGTTACAACTTTACCATTGGAAATGCTCTTAATGCTTAAGATCAAATAATAAGTGCTTGTAATAATTGATCATATTGATAATCAATTTATAAGACTTTAGATTCTACTTTTGGCAAAAAAAAAAGTTTGGCCCTAATTCGAGTCAAACCCTTCAGGTCAGTCCCAAGTTCAAGCCAAGAACAATAACCAACCCTCTATTTTCAAACCAAAAATAATTTCAAAATTGTCCAAACCCCAAAAAATTGAAAATATGCCCAAATCTGATAAGTTTCAGGTCAGACCAGGCTACTTATAATCATATTCAACTATTTAAGCACTATGTAGATCTCAAAAGTCTAACGATGTGAGAAAACTGATTGAGTGGTTGACATATATATATATAATATATGTACACGTCAATGTAGATAAAACTTGGTTAGAGTTTGGGGTGGGTGTACGCGGTATCCAAATATTCAATAGTGAGTTTGGATTTCGATTTAGCTTGAAGCTCATTGAGCTTAGAAAATTGAGCTCAACTTGAGCAAGCCTCGGATTTGATTTTTGGCTAAAGCTTTGATATAGTTCACAAACATGTTCAACTAGTTAACACACCTAAATATATAGATCTATATTCTATAATCACATACAATATTTGTGTATAAAAATTGAAATGGTGTTAAAATTTAAGCTAGCTTTCACATCACTAAACTCTATTTCCGGCATTGAGGGGTGTAGGCACTATGTTGCCGGGTTGTTGGTGAGAAATCATCTTTTGCAGACAACCAAATTAAAAGAGTACTACAATAGTGCACCTAAATGTGCCCAATGTTTATTGTGCCAAATGCCAATCACAACCACTCTACGGAGAGATTTGCAAAATCTATACTTTATCTTAAAAATTAATTGAGACTTTCATTATTTTATACATTTAAAAATACAAATTTTATAAGATTGACCCACAACCTAAAGTGCTATAGGCTAGTAGTCATTACGCTTTTACTATATAATATGTTATTCTTTTAAATAAAATTATATATAAATAAAGATTTGCATTATAAAATGCAGTAATTCTAGACATGGTACATACCTAAATACTAGTTTCATCCTAAATTATGTCGATAATAAATCATGAAACATAAGAAAAAGTTGTTCTTTATTATCTTCTATATTAATGAAGGGCAATTAGTTTCACCTTAAATGTAAATAACTTATCACTTAGGGTATGTTTCCTTCGGATTATTTTCAATTCAGTTCAGTTCAATTTAGCTTCAATAGGTTCAGTTCAGTTTAGCTCCAATAGGTTCAGTTTAGTTTAGCTCCAATAAGTTCAGATTAGTTAAGTTCTTAATTTCATTCTCTCATAAAATATTCAGTTCACTTCAGTACAGCTCCAATAAGTTCAGTTCACTTCAATACAGCTCAATTCAATCAATCAGACCAGACCCTTACTCGTAATATGCAAATGACATCTTAGATGATTCATAAAAGTCTTGGGGTGGTCTCTCGTACCTATGATCTCTACATTATGATATCACAATTTTTATGGTCTTATTACTATCATATAATATGTACACAGGCCCGTATCTGACCCAGGGCAGCCGGGGCAACCGCCCAGGCCAGGGCCCACGGATGGGGAGGGCCCAATTTTCAGCCTTTTAAGTTTAGAAGTATTGATATATTTAATTTAGAGATACATTAATCATCATGTCTATTTGTGTAGCTTGGTGGAAAGTGTATATATGTGAGCGAGGTTAAATTTTGCGCCTTGGTATGTAGTTCGAACCCATTAGCTACAATTTGCCTTTTTTTTTTTTTTTGGAAAAGGAACTTTTTATTTCTTTGTTTATTTATAATTATAGCCTAAATTTTAAATTCTTGTTTCTATTATCTTTGCTATTATAATAAAATAGCTATGGTTATTTTCCTCAAAATATATATATATATATATATATATATATATATATATATATATATAATGGTTATAGATAATGAACAAAATCAATTTCATTCGCTAGAGAGAATCGATCATAACGTTATCATACCATATAGTTGTAGAAGTACATATTATTTTACCATTGTATATAGTTTAATTATTATAAATTAAAAAAAAAAAAAAAAAAAACAGTGGTCAAAACTAGATTATTTATTGAAAATAATTTTTTTTTATAAAAAAATATTACTTGTTCAAATTAAAGTACTGAAAAAAAAAATTTCTCCAATATTAAAAAAAAAATTACATAAAGTAGGGCCCCAATTTATTCTTTCGCCCTTGGGCCCCCAAAACCTCAGAAACGGTCATGTATGTACGTGTCAACTAGTTTAGTCAATCGATAATAATCTTGAAGACGGTCTCTTATACCTATGATCTTTACATCATGATATCACAACTTGTATATGTATATATAGTTGTATGATCTTTACCCATACCCAAAAAACAAAACATATGTAAATAATGTTTCAATCACCTCACCTAGAATCGACATGTTTCAAATTAACATGAATAACATAAATTTAATGTGATAACAATTTAACAAACAACAAGTGATCGATTTTAGATGCAATCAAATTTAATTGAGTAAAGTAAACAAGGAACATGGAGAATAATTAATAAAAAAAAAAAGAAGAGTTGATTGAAATTAACAGAGTAATTACCTTCTCAATAGCAGAAAGAACACACTTGGTCCTAAAATCTCTAGCCCCTCTAAAACGATGAGCCCTTAAATGCTTAACAATGAAGTTCCCCGAAGAAGACGACGAAGAAGAACGCCGAGTCTTATAATGTTGAGGAAGAAGAGACTTCCTTTCCACCACCCTTAAGCTAGCATTACTTCCAACATTTAATGGACTCATCAGCATACACGTCTCCCAATCATTCTCATCACCATAAACAACCTTCCTCTTCTTCTGAGTCGTCCTCCGCTTGGAGGACGACTTACGAGGCGGGGAGGGGGGATGATCGTAGTCGGAATCGGAATCGATTTCGGCGAATTTACGGAGGAGTTGATCAGAGGAGGCTTTTGTGACATGTTGGACTAGTTGAGGTGATTCCATTGTTTTAGTAAAAAAAAAAGGTGGTGAGAGAAGTGAAGTGAGTTTGGGTTTAATGGGTGCGAGAAAGGGACCGTTGAGGGTGGGCGAATGATTGGATGATTGGATCTGGTGCGGAGGGCTGGGACAAGGGTGCGCGTGCGTGGGGGCGGGAACAATATAGCCGTTACTTCTGAGCGTCATGTGCTATTAAAATTAGAATCAATTTTTTTAATTATGAAATGGGAGTGTTTGTTTGTTTGTTGAGTATGTGTTGTACTTCCAATTAAGTAATTTTTGAATTGGGTTTGGGGCTTTGGGTGTGGTAGCACTAACATGGGAATATGGGATGATGGGAATATTCTTCTATTATTGGTTACCCTTTCTTATTTGGAAAATTTGTAAATATTTACTCAATCTTTTGACCGTCCGCTTTTATTACGTCAACCTTTTGATTATTTCTGAACACGTCAACCTTGTAGTAGCATTAATTTTCATTATGTTAAAATAAAAAATGACTTGCTAAAACAGGTTAATTGCTTGCATGGAGGTAAAAAAAAAGGCTAATTTTATCAATTTTCCCATCTTTTATCCTACTTTCTATTCCACCTTTTTCCATCCTTCTTCTTTGTTCTTCTTCCCCATATTTCCTCTTTCAATTCTTAGTTCATCTTCTCCACTCTTCCTCTTCATTCCCAAGAACTTTAACTCTTCAATTGTTTAATTCTTGTATTTGCTGTCGCCGGTCAGAAATTTATAAGAACCATATATAGTCAAACTAGTTTGAAGGTAGAGAATTACTTTGATCACAAAACCTCTTAATTTATATGTACAAATAGTGTTTGTATTTGATGTTAATCCCCTTATATCAATATGAATAGACAATCTACATACTTAAAATTGCTCCAAAGTGAATGCTATTGAAGACCGCTAATTTAATTGAGAGTATTAGAGTGTGATTCAAAGAGGATTATGGAAAAAGAGGTGGTGGGGTGGTCGTGGGGTGGCTGAGGTGGTTTTTAGGCAACGATGGTGGGGTTTGCTAGTGTGAGCGTGTGCGGATATGAGTGAGAAACGATGATGGTGGGTCGTGGGTTTGATAGGAAGAGGAAGGAATAATGGAGTATGTAAGTTTAATGGAGTTGAAAAATGAAGATTAAAGGAAGTGTGGATAATAAGGGAGATCGTTAGTTTGGATAAGACTATAAGAGTACGAGTAGAGTTAATTAGTTGGCATTATTAACTGGATTGCTAAATACCGCTAACATTTTTTATCAAACCGCCAACAATAATGATGAAGAGACAAAATCACCCTTACTCATTCCCCACTTTGATTTTCTCTCTCCTAAGTCCATCAAGTCTCAAAATCAACCGTCAACCACCACAATAGCAACCACCCATGCCACCACTACCCACGCTGCCATGACCACCATCACCCACGCCTCCATGACCACGACCACTCACCATCACCGCTCAAAATACTACCAGATTTTATTTTGTGTTGCCGGAACCACCAATTTACGAATAACAATCAACATTAAAAATGAAGACCCGCCACCTTTGCTCCTCGACTGGTCGGTGGTGGTGCTTTATATCCCAGCTAACAGCACAATCGGCACGCAAAATCAGTCAACCGGGATGGTAACCGATTTCAAGCGCCAGTTGACCACGGTAACCGGCGTCCAAAATCGGTTGCTTCACCGGGTAATCGGTTTCGCGCGCCGGTTGACCACGGTAACCGACATCCAAATTCGGTTGCCGTACCGGGTAATCGATTTCGCGCACCGGTTGACCACGGTAACCGGCGTCCAAAACCGGTTACCGTGGTGTTTTGGTTTTGCGTGAGCGTCGAAAATTATTGAAGAAAAAAAAAAGAAAGAAGAAGATTGGGGGTGGACTGTTTTGCCGACCACCGTGATGCCTCCTCCGGTCATCGGCATTGCTACCCTTCCAACTCCGACGTACGGCCGCTGCTTCCCTTCACCTCCAACATACAACCGCTGACGTGGTTGATGGTGGTTGGGAAATGGCGGTGGTTGTGGCCTTATGGGTGATGAGAGAGAAAACAATAAAAGAAAAAGAAGAAGATGGGTGGGGGTATAGTAAGGGCATTGATGTCCATTTGTCTTAAATGTTGGCGGTTTTGATAAAAATTGTTGGCGGTATTTAACACCCCCCAATATTAAATGCTAACTTTTATTTATTTTTGGTTTTAAAATGTTAATTCATTTTTTTATTTCAAATTTTAGAAATTATTAAGGGCTTATCCGGTCACCGGTAAAAAAACGTAATAAAAATTAATGCTATTAAAAGGTTGACGTGTTTAGAAATAATCAAAAGGTTGACATAATAAAAGCAGATGGTCAAAAGGTTGACTTAATATTTATAAATTTTCCTTCTTATTTTGCATAAAGAGTGAATGTCGAAATGAATGTCCATACAAATTAAAGAGTAAATCAATATATACTTCCTCCTAGAGTTGGGAATGGATAATTAAGATCGTGTAGACGTGTCATGTTCGTGTGTCTCATGTTCAAACATATTGTTTCTAAAACAAGATAAGAAAAAAGTCATGTTGTATTGTGTTAGGGCTCGTGTCAATCTTTTATAAATGAACTTCATGAACAATGAAAATATTTTTTGTGAGAGTGAGGGATAGCTTAAGTGCTTAAAGCTTCCCTTCCAATTCTAAGAGATCTTGGGATCGATTCTCACCACCCACCCTTGTGGCTCTCTAAACACTAAAAAATAATAATTTTTGTAGACCGTGTGTAGTTTCATAATGTCATCAATATGTTTTTTTTTTTTCCCTCAATGTGTAGTTTTATAATATCACTTTATATAATTTTTTTATATGCGACTAAAAATATTGATGGTAAATGATACATTTTAAAAAACATGTAAAAAAAATACAATCACTATTATGGGACGAAAATGACTATAAAAATTTAATATATTTAAAAAATTTATATCAAAACAAAATAAAACTTCACATGAATATATTTTTCTTTACTTATAGATAGATCACAAAATATGATTAAAAATAAATCTATAGATAAATAGTGTAAAGTTTCAAACATTTAAAAAAAAAAAAAAAAACTCTTCGATATGTATTATATGCACACCGAATGACCGAAACAAGATAAAGCCAGCAACACCAAAACACATACATTGTAATAAGCTACACGACTTATAAAATTAGTTTCATTTGTCATTAATTATTATTTTATTTTTTTGAAAAAAGGATAGTTAATTAGTTTACAAACATGCAACAACTGATAGTAAGACAATAATACTCTCTCTGTTTTTTTAAATGCATCAGTAAAAAAGGAGTTCAAATCGTAGGATGAAAATGAATTCAATTCTTATTTTGATTTTTTTTTCATTAATTATTATGTATAGAGCACGATAAATAAGCACAATATTTGGGTTTTTTTTTTTTTTTTTTTTTTGGAACTTATTGAAACTTATACTTCGTATAATCTTATTTAATTTATTGGAAATTATTAAACCTTATCGAACTCATTAGAACTTTATGCAACTTCATTGAGAGAATAATAATTATTTAAAATTGATTATTCATTAATTAATATTTTACAAAATAGGTAAAATATTCCATTTAAATTTTAGATGCAATACCTTCCTATTTTTTTTTAAAAAAAACATATAATACATTTTTTAGTAGATTTCATAATTTTCCATTATTGTTTTTTGACATTTCAATCAAGATTATTGTTCTTTTTATATTGAATAAATATTGTAAATATCAAAATTGCAACACCACTTTTTGATCAACCTTAAGTAAACCAACACTAGAATATGTCACGTATAATTCACATGTTGTATTGAAATCCAAGTCCAATGAATTATTGCAATATTGTCGAAAGGGTATTCGTTTAATCCGTAATATATATTATCCTACAATTTACTATAAAATTTGTAAAAAAAATTAAAAACGTACTTTATATATGTTTTTTTTCGGTGTTCCACCCAGTTCACCCTTTGGGCTTATCCGAATTCGGGATTAGTTCTGGGTGGTTAGGTTCCAATCCCCTCCCGATTGTTGTAAAAACGTACTTTATATATGTGTTAGTTTGTTATGTGTACATTAATCACATGTTTCAAATATAACACATACATTAATCAATTTGTTCAATGTGCTATTAATTCTCAATATTAATTTCACAAAATAATTTTACTTGTTGGTTAAGATGCATAATGTATATAAATAATTTGGATATAAACTAAAACTTAAACGTGCGAATAGCTAAAAACTGTGAAGTAATCTGAAATGGAAACCCTAAAACAAAAGCTCAAGTCTTTTTCCCACGCAATTTAGGGTCACTTATCAGGTGGTTTTATAGCCTTTATTTGTCTGTATTGATATGCTAATGTGTGCTAAAATGGTTTGTTCCAATATAGATATTTAAGTAGTGGGCAATATTTATGACAAATGGGTGAGTAGCAACCCATGATACCTTATATCAATGGCAAGTATCCTTTTGGAAAATTTGCAAATTACAGCCATTTAAAGTTCGTATTTTGCAAATTACAGCCATTTAAATTTTTTTTTTGCAAATTGCAGTCCAAAATTTCGTATAAGTTGTAAATTGCAGCCCAATTCAACTTTTACATCGATTTACATATCGAAAGATCTTCGATTAAGGTTTTAGGGGTCATTTTAGTTCTTAACACTAGTAGAAAATACATAATGGGAAGCGGTTCAAACCCCCTAATGGCAAGCGGTTCTGAACCGCATGCCTTTAGGGGGCTTGCCAATTGGCCTTTAAAATGGCAAGCGATTCAGAACCGCTTGCCAATTCTAAAGAAAGGGCAGCGGTTTTGGCGTCAAACCGCTGCCCATTAGGGGTATTAAAAATAAAAAAAATTTTGGTTTTTTTCAATTAAATTGATACATAATCAATCCAAATGTAAAAACATTAATATTTTTATTAATTAATTGTTATAATATCATTTAATTTACACCACCAGCCACCACCCACAACAACAGCCACCAAACACCACCAGCCACCACCCACAACAACAACAGCCACCAACCACCACCCTACACCACCAACAATAAAAAAATGGCACCAGCCACCAAACACCACCAGCCACCACCCACAACAACAGCCACCACAACACTAGTAGAAAATAAGACCCCCACCCACGACCAGACCCCCACCCAAACCCAATCCCAAACCACAACCCCTACCCACCACGACCCTAACCCAAACCACAACCCCCACCCACCACGACCCTAACCCGAACCACAACAGCCACCACGACCCTAACCCGAACCACAACCCCCACCCACCACGACCCTAACCCAAACCACAACCCCCACCCACCACGACCCTAACCCAAACCACAACAGCCACCACGACCCTAATCCGAACCACAACAGCCACCCACCACGACCCTAACCCAAACCACAACAGCCACCACGACCCTAACCCAAACCACAACCCCCACCCACCACGACCACACCCCCACCCAAACGACGACTAGAAAACGCCGATTTGGACAAAAAAAATTCGACCCACCTTAAAAAACATACCATCTAACCACAACGACCAACAAAAAACCGATTTGGGCTTGAAATTATGGTTTTAAAGGTCAAATTCGACCATAAAAACTCTAGATCTAGGGTTTTCATGGTCGAATTTGACCTAAAAAACTTGAACACCAACACATGCACAAATTTGCTCGATCTTGTTTGAAATTTGCTCTATCTTGTTCGAAATTTGCTCGATTTTACTTGGGGTTTTGTTCGATTTTGCTCGAATTTACCTTGTTTTGGCTCGAATTTAAGAAGATGAGAAAGAACAAAGAGAAAGTGAAAGAGAAGAAAGGGGCGAATTAGGGAAGAGAAGAGGAGAG
The DNA here is from genome assembly GCF_948465745.1 of Chenopodium album. Taxonomy (NCBI): domain Eukaryota; kingdom Viridiplantae; phylum Streptophyta; class Magnoliopsida; order Caryophyllales; family Amaranthaceae; genus Chenopodium; species Chenopodium album. The sequence goes on along the minus strand of NC_137838.1, from coordinate 69,003,067 downwards.
AGAGGAAAAACGGGAGTAAAAATGAAGGAGGAGAGAGATGAACTCGGCGGAAATGAAAGAGGAGAGAGAGAGCTGAGCTCGAGAAATAAAAGAAAGGGAAGGTGATGCGCGTTTAGGTTTTTTTTTTTTTAAATGGCAAGCGGTTTGGGGTTGAACTGCTTGCCAATATATCTAATGGCAAGCGGTTCAACCCCAAACCGCTTGCCATTATATATATTGGCAAGCGGTTCGCGCCAAAACCGCTTGCCATTTAAAATTACAGGATTTAAAAAAAAAAAAAAGTGAATGGCAAGCGGATTTTAAAAACCGCTTGCCATTTGGGGCTTCCCATCACTTATTTTCTACTAGTGTAAGAGACCGAATTGAGCTCGATAAGTGCCTCGTTTTGCTTAACAAAAGTATATCGATTTGTGGGAAACTGTAAGAATGAGACACTTGCGTTATTTTTTTTGCTAATTCCGAGCTCAATTCGGTTCCTTAAGGCCTAAAATGGCCCCTAAAACCTTAAACGAAGATTTTTCGACATGTAAACCGATGAAAAGGATGAATTGGGCTGCAATTTACAATTTATACAAACTTTTGGGCTGCAGTTTGCAAAACAAAATTAAATGACTGCAATTTGCAAAATACGAACTTTAAATGGCAGTAATTTGCAAATTTTCATATCCTTTTTATTATTATTATTTTTTTTTAACAAAGGTTAAAAGAGAAATATCTATTACATATTACTACTAAAGCAAATAAAATAGACGACATGCTCTCTTGCAATTTGGTGAGCCCTGTGAACCTGCCGTATGTCTGTAAATACTGCAGTGTTGAAAAGTGGACCCTCAAAGCTGAATCTATTACACAACCATAAGTAACGGACATCCCCACATCCATCATCGCATAGAAGAGTGACTAGATTATAAAAATCCGTAAATATTAAAAGCGATTGAATGTCTGCATTAAAAGCCCTTTGCAAAGCATACAAACAGGCTAAGGCTTCTGAATGAAGAGGTGAAGTGCAAAACCCAAAATTACTCCCACCAATAATCCTCTCATCCAGAGGATCTGTATGATCGAGACACCAACTCATTCCTACTCATCGTGCGTCTTTGAACCACGATCCGTCGATATAAATCTTAATTAAGATAGATCCTGTATGATTTTGCCCTAATGAGCTACATAAAACCCAGGCGGGGACAAACCAGTGAGAATATTAGAAGAGGAAGAAATCTCTATACATTTAACCTCATCCATAAAGATAGTATGAGACTGTAGGATATCCAGTAGTTGCAGTCCAATTGGTACTGTAACAGGCGTACCAGGTTTACCCTGTTATTCCTAATAAATAACCAAAGACCCCCACAAAGTACCAACGAAGGTGCTAATATTGGGACTCAAAATCCCGTCTCGACTAATGAAAAGTCGGATATAATTTTGGATCAAATCCGAAAGAGAATAGCCAGGTGCCCATGTACTTTTGATGCTCAAAGCGCCATCCCTCAATGCTGCTTTGCAATAGTGCAAGCAATCCCTAAACAAATGGTTAAAATCTTCTAACTGCATACGACAATGATCACATGACACATCCCGCATTGGAAAACCCCTGTGATGAAATATAATAAATTATTCTACTTAGCTTATTTTTGGAAGTACATTGTAGTATTGTACAGTTATTTATTTTTTTATTAATAAAAAGACATACGATATCTACATTGTATAGTTTATTGGGTATAGTAACTCATTTATGTATATAATCACAGTGTATACTATCAATTGTAGTTTTAATAATTTTTTGCCTTATTATTTTGATCTTTATTATATGCATTCCATTTGTTTATTACACATGAGTTGCCTCATTTTAATATTATAATATCACAAATTTTATGAAAAAAATTGCAACTGCCAAGCACGGGCGTTAATCTAATAAGACAAATTTAAGTGACAAAAAATATTTGTCCACAAAATCTTCACTTATAATGTGCAAGTGTGCAACAAAATACCCTTACCTAGCTCTAAATATTATTTATCATCGAAATTAAAACTAGTGTGTAGCTCAAATGATGCTCCTTGTATTATACTTCGTAGTATTTACACATGAAATGTTCTTTTTTCTTTTGGCTATACATATATGAAGAAGCACATTCTTTGTCTTGCATGTTCTGATTTGAACTTGCTATTAATTACTACTTTGATAGAAATAAAAACTATATTCTATGATAAATATAAAGTAAAGGCATAATTATTCGAGATTATTGAGTCATAAGAGTTATTTTGTCTCAAAACTTAAGCTGTCATTAAGGAAATTTGCATATAAGTGAAAACCTAACAGCACATTTGGTGAACAGTTATAAATCATGAAAATGTTAAATCTGTGCAAATATGTGAATTAAGTTGTACAGTATATCATTACCATATGGTATGTGAGGTCATCTCTAAGCCCTCATGTTCCTCATAAAATTTTCCCATTACCATTTGTAAGGTGGTATTGATGAGTGGTAATCGATCGGAGATTCATGAAGAATATTCACTTGTATGTGGATGAAGTTTCATTTCCATGATATCCAACTTATATCAGTGAAGTAGGAAAACATAGCTAATGAATATTTGAAATGGTTAGATGCAATGTCTAAATCATATTTTATTTCCAAGGATAATTTGCCAATTACTACAGCAAGTTAATACCACTTTGTAAATTACTACCGCAAATTAAAAAGTTGTGAATTACTACCACAAAAAATGTTAAGATGTTGCGATTACTACCAAACCCCCATTAAACCCAACTATGACGTCATTATATCCCTTTAACCCGTGTTTGACCATGGTTAAGGGCTTTAACCATCCCCCCGAAAAAAGAAAATGGTTTAGGGATATAATGACGTCATGGTTAAGGGCTTTAACCATGGGTTAAAGTGATATAATGACGTTATAGTTGGATTTAATGGGGGTTTGGTAGTTATCGCAACATCTTAAAATTTTTTGCGGTAGTAATTCACAACTTTTTTTAATTTGCGATAGTAATTTACAAAGTAATATTAACTTGCGGTAGTAATTGGCAAATTTTCCTATTTCTAAATAGTAAAACAATTTCTGTCATGCGCTAACATGTCCAAATGATATGATATATGATGTTAATGTTTTAGTGTAAGGTCACACGTGACACATATATTAGTAATCATTTTTTAATTCATTTTTTTTATACCAATTAGTATACTTGCCAACAGGGTACAGTTGGCAATGGAAAATCCAGTCTTGTAGGGGTTGGATAGTTAATTTCTTTATTCATCCGCAAACTCTCACCTGGGATGTTGACAAAGTTCAACAGTGTTTTCAATCCGCAAATGCTTCCACAATCCTTGCTATGGAATCTCCTGCTATACAGGAGGACTTTCGCCTTTGGGTGTGTACTACTTCGGGGAATTATATGGTTAAGACGGGTTACACAATGCTCATACAACCGCTTAGTCCTTTTTGGAAAATCTTTTGGTCCCTTCATTTACTTCCAAAGTGGAAACTATTCTTATGAAAGTTATTCCATAACAGTTTATCGGTCAAAGGAATTTTTTAATGATAGCCTGATATATGTCCAAAATAATCAATGTATAGTAATAGGTAATAGATTTTTTGAAGGAAAAAAAAAGTTATAAGTTGATAAATTTATAATTTTCTTCAAAAAAATAAAATAAAATAAAATATAGTGGTAAATTTAAAAATACTCAAGTAAATAGAACACGAAAAAAAAAACAATTATTATAAAGATAATATTTAAGATTACGAATGACATTATAATTGTATTATACAAGTATTCCCAAAATAAAAGATTTTTGCTAAACAGGGAGGGAAGTTTTAGAGAGAACCAGAAAGTAACACGTGTCATTCTTGATGTTTGTTTTAATATTATGTTATTGATTGACAATCAAACCCTTTTTAAAGTTAAATCCTCATTTAAAGAGAAGAAATAATGCACAAGAAAGGCTCACATAATGATGACAAAAAAAAAAAATGCAATAAAAATAACATAAGACTAAGGTACTTAGAGCAATGCTACAACACAAGATTACCTACGACTACAGGTATACATACAAAACGCGAGCACTAGTCAGAAAAGGCTATAAATCTATAATATAACAACCACCAAAGGATGGCTTTATCACGGTGTTGCTTAGGCAACTTGTTTTTCTTATGAAGAGATAGGACCAATATCCTTTAACTTAAGCTAGCAAACATGATGCAGAATTCCAGAGGAAACATATATATTTGATATTGTAGTAGACGATTCGGAGTTCAGCATAATAGGTTCGAATTTTGCCATAGGATGGCTAAAAAAAATAAGCTACCACAAGTCCACAACCTCCAAACTGAGTAAAGTTCCAGAAAATGCCCTGCTAGGTTGAGAAATAACTTTTGACCTGCCCTGACAGAAAAATGTCTGCATTTTTTAGGTTTGATATCTTTACATAAATGAAATTGCATAGAATATAGTGTTTAGGGCACAAAAGCCAAGATGATACAAAGGATAACATAAATAAGATGATGCGAGAAACTCCCAAGAGAAATTTATTGATGCTGGGATTGAAATTTTGCACTAGAGTGGTTGACAGTACAGAAAGCGGTCATTGAAACAGCTTATAGAATTTAAGAAAGCAAGACACTCCAGCAATTTCTTTCTCTGTTCTTTGAATAACATTTAGATTCAGTGATAATCAAGTAAAATATTCAATAAGTGTGTTGCTTTAAAACAGACAGATAAATAACGATTAGGTGACGGTCGTATGAGTTATGAATAAAGCAACATTGATTTATTGGCACTGTATTCTTCACATCATTCAACAAGGCAACTTTGTGTTGTGGGACGCTTGGTAAATGTTAAAATTCTCCATGCATAATAACTTTGCGTTGTGAGACGCTTAGTAATTGTTAAAGCTCTAAAAATTTATTAGGGTTTCAATGGATCAAGGATTTCAATGGATCAAGGATTCAAGTAACATCTCATTTGCTGAATCCTACTAGACAATTCTACCATTGAAAGCAAGTTCCTTTCTAAAATTTGACAGTTTTTTCCAGATAGTGGCCTAATGGAAGTTATAACGCATGGCCTAGTACATTTTGACGAGTACACAAGCAGAATTTTAAGACAAAATTCAAACTACTAAGATGCCTATGATAATTTTCAATCATGTAATATGTGCAGGTCTCCAAAATCAGCCGACATTAAATACAGAACCATGAAAATTGACAACAGAAATTTTGATTCTTAACTTTTTTGAGGCCCATATTTTATTTTCTATGAGACAATACCTAATAAGGGGTGAAGTGTCCAGATCAATCACCCTCGAGAGCTTAATGCCAGTACAACGAGGGAAGGCCAGAAAGCCCAAGATATGACTGGGAGTTCAGGCAAAGAAGATTAAGTCTTACCACGAGCTAAAAAGACATAACAAAATACAAAAACATGCGGATGTACCTGAAATCCATGATGACAATTAAAAGCTGAACTGAGTCCCAAAACTCAAAGCATGGCACTCCAGATTTCTCAAATTAAGCTGCCAAAAAAGAAAAAGGCATTACTGCTGCAACACTTGTAAAGAGAATGCCTTATACATTCTAGAACAATTACGCAGTACATATATATATATATATATATATATATATATATCCTAATACGGGTATTGCAGCATGTAATAACGCTTACCACAACTGCAACTCCTGTCTCGCAAAATTTAGGAATAGTAATTAGTTGTGTCAATTGCCCTTCTGGTCCTGTGTGCAAATGAATGAGTAAGCTATCTTACTCTTCGTATATAGGAGTGTTGAATGACAAATACTTCAAAAGTTCAGGTAATATTAAAAGGAGGACACAATTAAAGGATTACCTTTAACTAAACGGCTTCCAAACATATCCTGATTGCCGACAAAGTAAACATGAGGACAACTCTCAATTACAAAAGGATCCCTGTCTGTAAATGGATAACACCCTAAAAATTCCACAGAAAAAATTGTTTATCAAGATATTTGGAAGGAAAGGGCCAATTAGAAATCCAACAGTAAAGCAGCTTAATTACAGTTGAAACTATTTCATCCCCAGAATAAAAATAACATCCATCTATGCTAATAATTTATTATAACAGGAAAATTTGGAAGAAATTTAGAGTTAATGTGTCTTCAATTTGTCTTTCCTTTTTTTTTTTTTTTTTTTTTTTTTATTACAATAGGTTATTTTGTTTCAAACTTCATGCCTCTTCAACTTGAATAGTTATCATGCCCCTTCAAATCTTCAATGTCATCAATGCAAATAGTTATTATTTCACTTCATCTTTCAATTTCATACAATAATCATATCCCTTAATATCATTCTCTATACATTCAATAATTTACTATCGCAAAGGTTCCCATATTATATATCTATGCACGAAATGTAAATTTTTTAAAAATTCAAATATTATAACTTATTTACCAATTTCGACAAGTCTTTTAAAGCACAAAACCAAATATAGATACTCATCTGGTCATTTTATGAAGCTATAGGAAAACAATTTACTTTCTACAAAACAAAAATTGTACATTGCACAGGGTCAAAACTAGTTTGATTTCCATAATCGAATTGCCTATGATTGTAAGCATACTAGTAGTAGTTGCTGTTAATTTTAGTTGTCTGCTACTCTATTCAGATTTCAGACTTTTCACAAACCATTACTTGGTTCCTTTCCCCCCCCCCCCCCCCCCCAGCACAGATAACTTTCAATGAAAAAAGAAGATAAAAAAAAAAACTACTTTCACCTAGAGTGTTAGGTGCAGATGGCGCAAGATGCCTCCATCTCAATGTTCTTTCCAAGAAATCAAGTTTATCTTTAGCTTCTGAATACTTATCAAGATCGTCAATATTCTGCCCTGATGTCCCAAGAAATCTACAAGATGTAGCCCACTCAGTACACATCCAATTCAGAAACAGATGAAAATGAACAGTAGGCCAAATATTACCTGATATTGTCAAGCTCAAAAGAATGAGGATTAGTACAAGATCTGAAGGTGTTATAAGCTGAAGACCCAGGAAAGAGGCATCTATTTAAAGGCTGAAACAAAAAGTCAAGATAAATTCAAAGGCTATCAAAAGTTGCAATAGCCCTAAAATCAAACTCATATTTAGAGAAAACACCTGCTGTGGTAGATAAAAATTTGCAGGATCATTTGGCCCTGGCATGATATCCAGAGGTACACCAGCAGCAATCTGCAAATAAAAATTACAGGCCACGTTAACCTCAGCATTCTCCATAAAAGAATAGGAAATAAGAAACAAAACAAATTCACTCACTGAGCAGATGTAAGAACCTGAGTCAGCAAGATATCCAGTTCTCTAAATGGTTCAGACAGCTTAGCTTGATCCTTTGATCCCAAGTTCTGCAGAAACAAACAAAATCTAAAAGGTCCTTTCAAGAATACGTGTTCAAGTGTTTAACCTCCCCCCACAAGCATCGTAACAAGAACGAATAAATTAAACAAAAACAATAGCTACCTATTATTATAAAGTCACAGAAAATTCAGTCATGAAGAGAAACATAATCATCAGAAATAGGAGAGAAAACATTCAAAACAATAGATACTATTATATCAATAACATAAATTTCACAGTAAACAAGGGAAACTTAATTACCAGAGATAAGTGCCATTTGAATGTGCTAGTAAAACTTATTATCAGGAAATTTAATCATTGTGGCTAGTATATAATTTTTCATGAGGAGAATAGAGAATTCTGGGAAGAAAATTTAAGAGTTGTTGAATTTGATTATGATATGATAATTACAGAATATGAAGAAGATATTCAAGCTTTTTAAGAGGCTTGGTTCTCTCCCAAATACAGACTGAAACTAAAAGGGACACTCACATTTTCTCACTCTAATCTCCTCTATATATAGACCCGTAATTCCCTTCTCCCTCCCTCTTTTCCATCCCCTTCTTCCTCCTTAAGCTACCTCATAACAGAATTACAGCCATTACCTCATATACCCCTCCACTATACCTAATGCATAACAAAAAGCTGATCTTCATAACGACCCCTGATCTAATATATATTACAACTAGTATGGAAAGAAAGTACAAGTTAAAATAGAAGAAAGCAACAAGCTAATTCGTATTAAGCACTGCATAAACCTTAGTCACAAACACCTAAGTTGTAAAGTTGGACTAACATGTTACTGACTTTCTTCCTCCGTTCTTTTTAAGCTGACACATTTCTTTTATTTTAATTGCCAACGCACTAGTTCAACAATTAATATCGCTAATTATCAATAAGTTAAAAAGTAAAATTTGAAAATTAGATATTGATTCCATGTGACTATTTTATCATAACTACTGTATAAATCACAGAAGCTAGTCAAAGATGAATTTGTCTATTGATTCAAAAGTCAACATGTGTCAACTAAAAAAGAACGGAGGAAGTATTACTTATTTCCAGAACCCATAGAGATGCCAAATATTACCAAAAATGTAAAAGCAAAAACCAACAGAGTAAACTAACCATGATATATGAATTATGAAAATATGAAGCAAAAATTTCACTGATTATTTAATACAAAATAATAAGTTACCTGTCCATTAAATAGTCCTCTGGCAAATTCTACAGAATTTCCAGCAATTACTACATGAACTATCTCTGCAGCAATTCTCTGCTCCTGCACAGATTTAAAAGCAATGATAAGTTGCGACTCTACAGCAATAGTTGATGCAGGATAAGGTACAAAAGAGTAAGACATTTTCATCCCCTAGATGGCCAGTTATATGATCTACAAGCAGCTGGAACTGGAGAGGATTTGACGTGCTATTTCCAACACTTAAGCCTGACACGAAGACGACATACTTGTCATCACCTGTGAACAGATAAACCCAAGGAGATTCAGAGAGAGAGAGAGAGAGAGAGAGAGAGAGAGAGAGGAGAGAATTTAAATGCAGCAGATACAACATAATTCTCGTGGTATATTATATAGGGGGGCCGTCACTAATGAGTTGCAGGTAAAAAGGCATGAAGTTAAAATGATAACATCTCTGGACATTATGCATCTGTCTAAAACCTTGAACATGAGTCCTAAGGAATGAGAAATGCACAGATAGCCTGAATCTTGAAAAAACAGCAAAGTAAACGCATACATTACTATAACCCATCTTTCTCCAGTAACGTTTACTTCTTCATGGTCATCAAAATCTACCCTAAACCATAGCTTCACCAAAGATTCAACACCCCTTTAAAATCATTAGGTGATTATAACGCTCTAAAAAAAATTAAGGATGAGACCCAAATGAGGCTCTAAAGAAGAGCTTCCAACAACCATGATCCAAATCCTCAGATAAGCCTCATGGTTGGATTAGCCTTTGGACCCTCTGTTTACTCTATACCTCCACAACAACAAGTATGTTTGGCCAAGTTTCTGGAAAACAATTTCAACTTCCTAGAAGCACTTTTCAGGAAACTGCTGTTACAGAATTATAAAGGTAATTGGCCTGTTGTGGCCACATTATTTTGGAGGTATTAAACAAAAAAAAAGTTGGTCCATTCTGGAGGCTACAAAAATCATGATATTGTCAACCATTGAAATAAATATCATAGCAATAATTGAATTTTAGAGCTTTTTAAGAACAAGAGAGAAGATGAATAAGTTTAACCCAATTATAGAAAACAAAAAGGTAAAGAGTGGAATGCAATAGCTAATGACTTAAGGTGGGTGGACATTGGGGATTAAACGAATGAGACGATTAATGTTCTGTTTATGATTTTTTTTTTTTTTTAATGTAATATGTAATGATAAGAGTAAAATTTTGGATTGTTTGATGAAATAATATAACTAAAAATAGAATATAAAGTCAACAAAAGAAAAAAGAAAAAAAAAAACTCTATGTTCAAGGAACTGAGGATGCATTCCACATTCGCGTTCTTGTACCACATTCTGGAGAAAGTTCTTTGTCCTCATTTCGTGACTGGATTTATCCCTTTGTACAGGAAAATTTTGTCCTTATTATCAACCAATATTTATGGTAGAATAGGTTTGTTGAGTAATTTCCTCAGGAATTTAGAAAGGGCATTAATTATCCTACTTTCTACCGAGGAAAAAAAAAAGGCTATAGGTTAAAGACTATGCCTATGAATCTCTACTAGTGGAACTATGCAAGATTGATTTGGACCTCATTGCATCAAGTTAAAGTAACAACAGACATTTTAAGGCATTATTTTAAAAGGAAATCGATTATCCCTGGCTTTCTACCAAAAAAAAAAGTCAATATCTTGAAGACTATGCCTATAAATCTCTACTGGTGGAACTATGCAATACTAATTTGGACCTCAATACACCAAGGTTGAATAAAGTAACAAGACAATTTAAGGCATGTGAAGTTGTGAACTGTTTCATGTTAGGGTTCTTGAGTGAGATACATCTTTCTTTATCACATATGTGTATGGTCGACTCTGATTTTAATTGTATACTTCGTATGTTGTATGACTAACAGTTAGCAAATTTGTTTTTTGTTTTCAAAAATAAAAAAGTTGAGAGAGGGGGTACATAGTGTGAGCTATGCTGATTGTTTATATTGCAATATCCTCCAAACCATTGCCTTATATAATACACAGAACCAACCCCCACCCTTCTCTTTCTCAAACCAAAAATATAAATAGCACTTTTCCTAAGTACTATTCCACAAACATCAACAACATGGAACTAAATCCAAGAAAATTATTATTCCTTAGCAACTACAGTGTACATCTAATGAAGGACAAGATGGTCACTCCATAGAGTAACTTCACAATGCAAAGATTGGAAGAGCATCAAGTGACATTACCAAGCTTTAAAGGCTTCTCAATTTGGGGTGGTAGTCCAGCTTCAAGGATATCGTGAACAAGAAACGACCCAGCTCCACTTTCTTTTCCAAGGAAGGCAACCACAACCCCTGTAAAATGGAAATAGTGCAATACTGTCACGAGAAAATACTTATAGCTATTCATATAAATGCTAAAAGGTTTGGCTTACAAGTGACCTGACATAAAAGATGGTAAAGCGAGAAGGAATAAGATGGAATCATAATTGTATCCAGTGATTAAGGTTAGCTGGCATTTCCTATTTTTTATGCAAAGGCCAACAGAAATCCATGTGTTATCTGTTAGTAACATTACTAGTATACAATCCAACCTTTTAAAACAATTGCAGCATAGTTGCACTTATCAGTTATAATGATGAGCAGTCATTTCACACCCTAACAGACGAATGATATTAACCATAGATGCATCAAATCGAGAGAAGTATAAAAGAAATGGAACAAGCACTCTATTAGCAATCAAGAAACTGCCTTTTTGATCTTTTGGGGACCAGAGTGAGCACAGGAAGTGTTTAATAGAGAAGGCTATCTTAGATTTTCAATTAATGTAGATTTCATAAATAATGTAAAACAATATAATTTCCAGCATACTCTTTCTAACATATAACAGATATCAGTTCTTAAAAGCTATTGATATAATCATAAGCCATCCTGCATAATTTCTGCCAAGATATATACATATAAGTATATATAAACAAATTCTGTGAGTAATTTCTTATATATCCCCTTTCAGGCTTTTACTAAAATATGCATCCTCTGGGATTAAAGTCACACCAGAGGAAAGATATATTCTGGCAGACCAGCCAGCTTAATGCTCCTAAATCCTGGTATGGAATTTTTGTGTCCAATAACTAATAAATATCCTATACTCTTTCTAACTAGCTGAATTTTTGTCGCTATAGGGAGATCAAAGAATAAATATAAAAAATAAATAAATATAAAGTACCTGTCACATAAACAGAAGGAAACAGTGAAGTTCCCTCAAGCTTCACTCTTCCACTTTCATCCTCTAGGATCAGGTGATCATCAGGATGCATAAAATTGTGCGGCTTGACCAGAGGAGTCACAGACCTCTATATGTTGATAAAGAAAAGAAAGAAAGAACAGGAAAAGGAGAAAAAATTTAGAACAAACCATGTCTCTAGACAGTAATTGGATGTTTTAGCAATCAAAGTTAGACAAAAATGATATGTATTTCATAGCAACCTCCTTACCTCCTTAGCATACTCATCAAGAATACAGGGTTTGAGTTTCATGTGCTTGTAGAGTGTTCCAACAACGATACACTCCTTGTTCTCTTCCAAACCCAAAATCGTACAAACTACAACCAAAAAAAAAAATCCTCAAAGATATAAATGATTCCTCCCCATGTACTTGGGGTTTTGGATTAATTAATGTCTGACTCCAGTTAGACCACAACAATTACCATAACGAAATGATTGTGCACAAATAGAAAGCTAGCATCATAAGTCAGCAACAAAATGCAGCAAAAAAACTAATTGGATACACAAAGATAAGACCAAAGTCATTGAACAGCATTTGTAAGATAGTAAGCATGCATTGATCAAATATAACAACATCAAAGAAATCTCTCTTAATACACTGCTAAACAATGACATAAGATAGCAGAAATTAAGCATCCCCACAAGCTTGATCAACTACCTTTCCTCCAAAAATTAGAAAATAACCGATTACGGATTAAAAACACTTTAATGATGTGATCACAACCAGCTGGTAAGGTCACAAGTGCGATAATCAATCCACAATGAGGATCAAAAGGGACACTTGAAAGTCATAACTAATGATCCTAAAATTGTAAACACTCTCGAAACCTAAATCTTAAACCCTACTTCAAATGAAATTCTTGCCATATACCCAATAAATTAAGACAACCACTACCAAATAACACCAGAAACTTTACTGTTTCTCCAACCTAAAACATAATGAACCCCCTCCCTCACCCCCCCCCCCCCCCCAGGCCCCAACCCACCCACCAAAAAAGATATGGTATAAACCTCAAAATTAGCTAAAATTATTCATAAAATTGAAGTACAATTACAAAACCAGTAAAATTCAATTTAACCCACATGTAAAATAACCCAAATTTTGTATGCATTAAACTCAAATTATAAAAACAAACTGCAAACACCCCCAAATAAATGTAAATGGTATAACCCCAAAAATCAATTAACTTGAAAAATGAACGAATAATAAAAGTAAAAATAAGAAATTAAACAAACCCCATATGATAAAATGACCCAAATTCAATGATTTTATACTCAAAAGTCCCAAAAAAAACCAAAAATTGGGAAACAAACCAGGAATGTGGGGTTTCCAGTGAGGAACAAGAGAATAAAGAAGAGTCCTCAACATATGAAGCCTTGCAAAGTAAATTTGACTGTATTGTTGTCCCTTATACACTTCATTTCGTACCATAAACACCTCATCCTGCGAATTATTCCCAGAATACATTTAGAATGATAATAATGTTGGATTAAATTGCGAAATTCATTGAAAAAATAAGAACTAATTATGGGTTTGAAAAAAGCATGAGATTGAGGAGAGAGAAAGAGACCAAGTTATGGTAGTGAGAATGCTTGCGTTGGAGGATCTGCTCGCCGTCGACTTCCATGGCGGGAAAACAATGAACACTGCGCTTCAATGCTCGGACTTCTAAAGTACAAACGTGGTTTTTAACTTTTAAATGGGTAATTTTTTTGGAAAATTGTTATTATTAATTTCGACTATCAATTATTTTTTAAAAATCTCTACTTTAAGGGGCGTTTTCCTATCAAAAAAAAAAAAAAAAAAAAAAAAGGGTGTTTTCTTTGATAAGGTCAAATAAGATACTCCTTCTGTCCCAATTTACTTGCAATAGTTTGACTAAACACGCTTAACGGTGCACAAGATTGACTGCCAATATCTTTTATTATATACTCCATATATATATATATATATATATGTATATATATATATATATATATATATATATATATATATATATATATATATATATATATATATATATACTTCCTCCGTTCTATTAATATTGCAACAATGGACTTTTTGCACTATTCATCACTCTTGTTTGACAATATAATATGAGTTATACGTTAAGCAAAATATAGTCAAGTGGGATCTTGTTGGATTCGTCTCATAAAATACTTTCACAATATCAAGTTTTTATAATTTTTACTCTTACACAATTATAGATATTTAGCAGATAAAATGTGTTTTGGGATGCGTAATTTTCTCCTTGTTGCAATATTAACAGAACGGAGGAAGCATATATATATATATATATATATATATATATATATATATATATATATATATATATATATATATATATATATACTATACTATACTATACATTAAAATAAACCCAACAACATCTTTCATGATTACATTGACTTTCATATAATAGCTAAAAAAATAGTCAAAGTGAGATGTGTGAATAGTGCAAAACATCAAAACGTTGCGAATAATTTGTGACAGAGTAACTTGTCTTCAAAAAAAAATTAAAAAGATAACTTTTTTTTCTTAAATGTTAGGCGTCGTAATTTCATTAGTAATTAAAAAAAAAAACCTGACCACGTTCATCCCACCGCAACCCCACTACCTCACTCCCTAACACCCACCAGAAACCACCATCTCCTTCCCCAACCCCACCGAAGTTCCCAGAAACCATTCGCTGCCTCACGTACTCTCTTCCCCCGAAACTACTCGCTGCCTCACGTACTCTCTACCCTCGAAACCACTCTCAGCCCCACCCCTTTCGCTGAAAACAACTCGCAAGCCACCATTTCACCCCTACCTTCTCCCGAAACCACCGCAACTCCACTCCCCTTCGCCAAAAACACCAGATCCCCATGCCCACTCCCTCGAAACCACCTCACCCATTCGTTTTCAAGGTGGTTTCGGGTGCCGAAACCACCACATCCTTGATATTTGGATAATGGGTTATAACTTTCAAGCGGTTGAGAGGGGAGGATGTCAGTTTCGGCAAGGGTAGGGAGAAGCTGGTTTCGGGTGAAGGGTTGGGTTGGGTTGGGGTACCGGTGAGGTTGGGCCGGTTGGTGTTTTTTTCATTTTTTTGATTTTATTTTTTAAAACATTGATTTAAATTATTTTTTTATCATTTGGACAAATTACATGTTGACACATGTCCACTAACCTAATATAACATGTCATTGACTTTGTTGATCGGTTTCGGCCTGATGAAATAAAATGTCTCCTAAAGTTGGGATTATTAAAAAATAATCGATAGTTGATATTAATTAAAGTAAATGGCCCAAAGTTAAGATTAATAATAACAATTTTTTCCTTTTTTTTTCGGTTGAAAGTGTAATTTTAGGGGGAGCCCCAATTTATATTTATCTAGGGTACAATCCTAATATTATAGGCAAAATTTGCACGCTACTTATTTATGATAAATAGTAGGGACTTTTCATATGGTACCACTCAACTTTTGGCTTTTTCATATGATACCCAAATATATTTTTTCTTCCACATTGTGGTATCACCCAAAATTATAGTTAATTAATACAGTGACACTCCGTTAATTAAAAAGTTAATTTTTTTTTAACGAAACCGCATACCAATAATATTATATACGGAGTATTAGCAATGTCCACCTTGTCAAAAGTACCAAGAGGAAGAACAAATTGAGGGTACTCCTCCATCCAAATTAGTTCCTCATTACATGAAAGGAACAATTTGACAATGGATGTAATCCCCCATATTTTTAAAATATATTATAAATGAAATTATATATTATTTATTTGTATTTTTCCGGAATTTAATTTTAAAAGTTTCAATTTTTAATTTTGGGTCGAAAATTATTTTAGTACAAATTTTTATACATACCTTCATTCTATAATTTATGTCCAACAAACAAACCTAACCCACTTTACTTACTTAATTGGCCCATTAATTTTGAGGCCCAATTTTACTACTTACCCTACACCACTCTCTCTCCTATAAATATCCCATACATCCCCAAATTTTTCCCCACACAAAAAGGTTAGTAAACTCTCTTTTCTTTATTTTATTTCTTTATTTTTTTATTTTTTGTTTTCCACTTATTTTTCTTTTCTTTTTCCTTTTTCTTTCCTTTTTCTTTCTTTCTTTTTTTCCTCCTCTTTACGTGAGTTTTGACTCACCACCAACTGCCACCTGCTGGCTGCTGCCACACAGCCGCCCGCCGCCGGCGACCCACCAGCGGCCCAGCCGTGGCCCACCATGGCTGCCCCTTTCCTCCTCCTTTTATTTTTGCTCTACTATCTTGTTTATTATTAAATTGTTTTGGGTTTTGATTTTGTAGTATAAAGATTATATTTTTAGTATCAAAATCATGTTTTTGATGTTGTAAACTAATAATTTCAAATTTTAATTATGCTATAAATTTTCAGATTTTATGAATTATAAACCTAGGGTTTCAATTTATTCAAATTGGGATTTTAGGGTTCTAATGAGCAATTAAATTGGGGCTTTTGTTCCTATTGCATTTCTAATGATTAATTAAGCATAAAAACATGTTTTTAATGAAGTTTTAAGGACTTTTAATCAAATTTATATTGCTGGAAATTTTTTTAAGTGTTAATTTATTGTTGTTGGTTGTTTTCTAGAAAGTGATTATTCTCTAGGAGACTTCTAAGTGATTAAAAGTGGCACAAAGGATTGTTTACACGAGGTACGTACATGTCTACTTCGTTGTAAGTAGTATCATGTTTAGGTACCAAAGAAAAGAACTTAGTTTCATGATTAGAGAACACTTGGATGGAAATTGTTTGGTTATACATTTGATTTATGCATGTGCTTATATTTATGAGACATGTTTTGGTGAATTGATTATGTTTGTATGGAATTATGGATGCAAGCATGTTGAATTATATTGGATTAATTATTTGTATGGAATGTTGATACAAGCATATTTTTATTGGATTGCTTTGTTAACCACATTTGGATTATCAAAGGATTGGAATTGAATGGTTTAAGTGGAATGAATTTATTAATTATTCCACAAGGTTATTATTATTTTATTTATTACTCGAGCATGACTTGTTAGTATGTTGAGTAAAAGTGGATTAAACCGAAATGGCTAGGTGGGTTGACTATGTTCAACAATTTGGATAATTTGGAAGTTTAATGGATTTAAAGGTCAATTTGTGATGTAATCACCATTGTCCTAAATAAGATTAAAAGTGAATTGATGTATGATTTTTATGTATGTTCTACTTGATTGAGTCGGCTATTAATTAAATTTGTAATCACGTAAAGTGAAACATGGACGAGCAATAAAACTCTGGAAAGTGTGCACTTCTAGAGTATTGACAATTATGGGTTGGGGTACACGGTGGTAGCCTGTGGCTTTCCGAGGCTTGTTTGATCAACATGTCCTCTTCTCTTTTGGTATTTACATTTTTATTTTATAATGAAAGTTATATGAGATCCTAGACTAACTTTGTGAGAATGGAGTCGCGCCCATTCTTGCATCGCGCTAAACTTTTATTTTAAATGGTCATTTGGGACCAAAATGATTTGATGGATTGGACAACCTCGTCTATTGCTTACTCCAAGTTAAATTAATTAAATTAAATATACAGAGTCAAGTGTTTGGAATTGATTAGCAAGTATGTTGAGTCGATTGAATTGTTTAATTGTGGAGTCTTGATTAATGAATTCGTGTTGTATGTTTATGACAGGGTAAAGTCGTATCCCATAATCAAAAATAAATACCTAAATCACTAACTAAGGTAGATAGGGAAGTAGAGTCGATCTCCACAGGGAAACAAGTCTTTTTACTTCTAATTAATTATTATAATCTAAATTATTTAAGTAACCAATATTTATAATTAAGTATGAAACTAAACTACAAAGAATAAGAGTAGGGAGAAAACGATATATAAAGGGATCTAGGGCATAGGTTCATCAATAAATAATACTCCAGGGTAAAACATAGTAATCAATCATTGACATTGCATAAATAACATGATTAACAGGCTCTCGCAATTTATTAATCAACAAAGATCTAACAGGCTCTCGCAATTTACTAGATCTAAGTTCTTATTGAAAATAGCCTTTAATATCAAATTAACATCTGCTCGATTCATCAATTTAATATTGCTATACTTTCACAAGCCGCAATTGTAAAACATTAAAACAATCCAATAAGAAATTATCATGCAATACCAACAATCAATAATAGTCAATCATCAATGCATCAATTAACCAGATTGTAAAGGGCTCTCGCTACTTATTACAATCACACAATTAATTTATCGGTATTAAATCTCATCTCTCGAATCTTGACTTAACCATTTATAAATTAACTTGCCTATTGAAACTAGACCTAAACATTAATTCTCATCTCTTGATTCTTGAATCAATATTGTCAAACTCATGCATAAAAGATAGGCCTAATCTAGTCACAGAGCATTAAATCAATCAATAGGAAATTAATCTAGCATTGATAATAAACAACAATAATTTACCCCTTCATATTATTTATTAGATCCCCATAAACCCTAGAAATTAAACTACTCACACATATTAAAAACTAAACTAATCAAAGTAATAAAATAAATCATGATAAAAGGAATAAAATAAATAACTAAGATTAAGGGAAGAGAAATCGTTACCAAAATAAATCTGGAATTAATGAAAGAATTAAGAACAAAAGTTTAGAAAGAGTTTAAGAGAGAGAAAACTAAGTAGAGAGAGAAAGTCTAAGAGAGAAGGATTAAGAGAAGAAGTCGAAGAAGAAGTAATTATTCCGTACAAAAACGTATTTAAAACCAAAACTAAAACAATTCCTAATTGGAAACTAATTGCTCGACAAAAGTGCTTCCCCAGAAACACGCGCCCGATCGGGCGCGCCTTTTTCTCGCACAGCTCTTCTCATTGCCGCGCCCGATCGAGCTAGCAGCTCACCCGATCGGGCGTGCCTTGGGCCACGCACCAGCACGCTGCGCATCTTGCCCGATCGAGCTAAGCTTTCCCAATCGGGCCCTTGTGGCACCTCGAGGCTCTGGACTTCCGATTGGGCTTGAATCCTCGGCCCAAACCTCGGTATTCCAAATACCGAGCCCTTAATCACCAGCTCGATGACTCTAGCCGGCCTTGGGCTCCAAAAGTGGTCGTGTTCCTCCAATGCTCGTAGTTGCTTCATAAAAATCCCGGAAAAAATGCTCCAAAGGTGCAATTCCCTGCAAAACTCAACCAAAACTACGAAAACACTAGAAAACACATATTTAGTAATAAAAGTGGCCCTAAAGAGCCAAAAACACTACTAATTATGACCAAGGGGCGGGGGGTAAAACACTATATAAAATAGACATATCAGTTTATTTACTTTAATTAGTTGAGCATGCTAGTTTTGGTACGTTGTAGCTTGTATGTACTCAACTTTGCTGATTGCGTGCTTTTGTGTGTTTTCATTTGGTCATGGCCTTCGCCTTTCAATGACCCTGTGATGATCCAATTATTACATTTGTATTATTGGGGAGCAGTATTGCACAGGTTAGCTTGATGATGTGAAGTTCGGTGATTTGACATACGCATTGTCAAGGGATTGGTGTGATTGAGAGTATTCGTTCTTTGTGTTGAACTTATTTATGTTTTACTATTTTAATTATGTTTTGGGATTTTGAATATTGGTTTGGTTTTAATAAGGGCCTTTATGGTTCCAATTTGTAAGCTTTGACTTATTGGGTTTCTAAATTATATTATTTTAATATTTAAGTTGGATTTCCGCTGCAATACTTTGATAAAGCCTTAACATTTTAACACGTGGCGGTAGCACGTCAATGGTTCTCCACTATTTTATTTAAAGTAAGTGGTTTGTAAAAGAGAGAATTATTGGGGTGTTACAATGGAGCCTGCAACTTTATCACATATTCTTGGACTTAAATTTAAGGAACAAAACTCAAGCTTGCTCCTTCAGGATGTTGTCATTGACAATCAACTGAGTTGCTGTCCTCTCAGTTTATTTGGCTCAATGAGGTCCAGTAAGTGAAAACAGTCAATTAATACTTCTAACTTGCTAAAATTAAACCAGCATCAATTCCATAGCATAGCCCAAAACTCCAAATAAATTAAAAGAGTTTTAGCAATTAATGCAAAAACAGCCAATTGAAAAGTTAGCAGTTTGAATAGAACCGGTGTCGTAGCGGGAAGCAAGGCAATGAGAATTGTTCGGACCAACCCGAGGAACCGCCTTTTGGGCGGTCCTTATCTATGCAATAAGGATCTCACCCTTCAAGACAGATTCGTGAACGGTCAATCTACTTAATGGCCTCTTTTTCCCAAAAATGTCGTTAATTACATATGTAAATCCAAAAAATATATTATTCCAGCTTTATGATCGCCGACGTCGTTAATTTCGCCGGAAGATGAATCCTTCGCTTCTTCACTGTGTTCTTTCGCAACCTCATACATCACCCCTTTTGATGGAGATGGTGACGTGGCCTATATAGGATGTTTCCGGCGATGAGAGAGTGTCTTAGAGTTTTCCGACGAGGGGATGGTGAACCGGTGTCGGAATCAACGTCGTTTATTGGAGATGGTGAAGGTGAAGCAATGTAATTAACGAATTGTCACTAATTTAAGGAAATTTTGACATTTGCTACCTCTAAAAACACCATGTTTCACATTTACTACATGTTAAAAAAAAAAATTTACTTTACTACCTATAGGGAATAATTTCAAGCCTTTAAAATCCCACTAGCTTGAACCCCACTGTGATCATACACTAAAGTACGGTGGCGTCCAAAAGGGAAGAAGATAGAGCAAAAGAGTCGCCAACAAGTTTTTAAGGAACTTGTAAACCGTTCACGAGGTGAAGGTTACACCCCTTAACGATCCAAGAGATCGTCAACTCCATAAGGTCATGAACCAAATAAGGGTTCGGGGATGAAGGTACAAATCCAACCTAAAAGAGATTGAACCTGCCCTAATAATAGGCCTCTGCTTTATTCTGCTCGTATTCATGTGCGCTTTCTGACTAACATACAATCAATAGGATTAACCCAAACCTGTTTAATCTATGTTGGTTGAATTTAATGCACAAATAAACTATTATTGGCGATCACTTGAATTATAATCATATTAACCCTAACAAGATTATTAAATATCTTATTAAGCGCGATTGCAAGTACCAATTCCCTTTAACATGTATAAAAGGTGATCAAGCAATAACATAAATATCAAGCAACATAATAAATAATCAATATCATGAATAATAATTATAATCATCATAATAAAATAATCATCATAATCATGTTAAAGCATAGCAAGATCCTAGGCATGATACTAACAAGATTAATAACAAACCCTAGCATGTCACTAAGCGATAAAAATCAAATATTTAACCCTAACATGATACTAACATGAATAAATATTAGGAAGAACATAAAAGGCATCATAACAATCATATTTAATATTAAAATTACCCTAGACATGATACTAGGAATCATAATAACAATATAAACATGATATCTACATCATAAATCAATAAAAGTACTTACTTGGATGCCTCGTACCTCTTTCTAATAACAAAATACACACGTTAGTAACTTCAAGGAAAATAATAAATCAAAAAATTAAATTAAATAATTGAAAAAGAGATTTGGGACCAAACCCTCAGAAATTAAAACCTTTCACGTCTAGGGCGAAGGCAACTTCGAATATGGCTAGGTGTTTCTAGATCTTGTGAATGCGGAATTTTGTATTAAAAAGCAAAGTTTAGAAAAGAGAGAGAATAATCAAGAAAATCTTGATGAGAGTTGGTGAATAAAGAGAGTTGATGAAAGAAAGATGTAGATGGTGAAGATAGATGGTATTGGTGAATGTTGGTGAAAGCTAATTAAAACTAATTGTTGATGAGAATTCGTGAATGAAAACGGAGTTTTTGATACGATATTTATAGAGAAAATCATCCAAAAAAGATAATTTAACAAAACAGAGTCTGAAGATCGAAAAACCACATTGGCGCCAGCCCTGGCTAGTTGGCGCCAGGCACCAGTGGCTAGCGTCAGGCGCCAATGGCTAGCGTCTGGCGCCAAGCCTGGTTCCAGGCGCCAAGGCCTGGGGTTGGACGCCAAACTGGATTTCAACGCGTTTTCGAGAATCTGATAAATTTCCCGTACTGGAAGATAAAATAATATAATTCCTTCGAAAATGCTATTTGATCTTGATTAAAACTCTGAAGAGTCCTAATTGAATTAGAAATGATGAGAACCTTCTAGAATGTTCTAGAAGACTAAAACCATTCCTAATTGCATTAGGAATGATAAATTATATTAGGCCCTCCCCTAGATCATTGGGCCGTACATAAAGCTCAAACCGGACCCAGTTTAGTAAATTGCCCATAACTTCCTCAATATTCATCGGAATTGGGCTTATAATATATCGTTGGAAAGGTCTTTGCAAGCCCTATCCAACTACACCACTATTGGACCCACATCATGGAACAACCAAACTGGATTTTCTGTTTTCTTAAAATAAAGTTTTCAAAATCAGGGAGAAGAGAAAAGAAATAAAACTTTCCGCAACACTAGACCTTTCCACACTTTCGTTTCATTCGATATTGATTCGACGTAGGCACTCATCACCGGGTTTGGTTTTGGAGAGACACAAATGGGTGTCTACAGAAGCCCCCACTTTGACTGAGTTTGGAGAAACATAAGTTTCGAAAACAAAAGTCAAAGTATCGATAGGGACGGAGAATGATTCAGAACGTTCTGCGATCCTAAATCAATCTTATAACGCCGATACCTGCAAAACTAGCATTAGTTAAAACATATAAAAGAGTTAAGAAATGCGTATCTTGCACCGTCGAGCACACGTCTCTGAAAGTAACCGATTTGCTGCTTTACTGTTGTTTTGATGACCTCCTGCAAGCCAGAGAATGCCATCCCGCTTGAAAACTGCTTGAAAATAGGAAATGTCCACGCGTCTCTGAACAAAAGAGCTTGAATGAAATGTCCACGCGTCTCTGAACAAAAGAGATTGAATGAGATGTCCACGCGTCTCTGAACAAAAGAGCTTTAATGAAATGTCCACGCGTCTCTGAACAAAAGAGCTTTGAAAGGAAATGTCCACGCGTCTCTGGAGCAAAGAGCTTTGATGGAAATGTTCACGCGTCTCTGAACAATAGAGCTTGAATGAAATGTCCACGCGTCTCTGAACAAAAGAGCTTGAATGAAAATGTCCACGCGTCTCTGGAGCAAAGAGCTTTGATGGAAATGTTCACGCGTCTCTGAACAAAAGAGCTTCGGTGCTTGAATGTTTGTTGCGATAATGTTCTGAAGAAAAATTTCCGAAGACCAACGTTTGTCGATTTCTAAAGCTCGCCTGAACTTTGCTTTCGCTAAAACCAGTATGTCGGTGTCTCCGTGATTAGGCGCTTTAAGCTAAGTGAGACGATCTTTCATCAGGTCGATCACTTATTGCAATTGTAATCAAACTGACTACTTAATCATGTCAAATTGCTTATAGGGGCTAACTGGCGTACCAAGGAACCCAAAATTGTTGTATGAAGTCGAAATCACCTTTCTGAGAGGCTTCGAGCTCTGTTGTTGTTGAGATATTTCTGGCGCCAGGCACTGGAGTAGGGTCTCCCCTGTTCTACTGCACCTGTATTTATTTTTGACTATAGAACTTTGCCAATCTCTTTAATTATCTTAGGGTTGACCTAAGGCTTAATGTTGCTTGACTCATCGACTTGACACGACTCAAGGTATAAACTTGACTCGATATGATTGACTGACTCGAGGTTGACTCGACTCAAAGTGAAATGACACATGTGTTAGACTCAAATCAAAGTGATATGACATGACATGACTCAATGTGTACATGACTCGTGTGTGCATTGTAATGTGATCGTGCGACTCGAAAAATGCAAAAAACAAAAATTTTCCGTCAATTTTGTGGAGGGTACCGACTTTCTCCCGAAAAAGAAAGACGCGAAAAAGAATTGAAAGTCTGAAGATGCATGTTGAATGAGCTTATTCAAATGTCATTCGATATTATCTCTCAAGGTGCAAGGATTAATCCATCCTAGGCTATCTCAATGGTTGACTCCATGATGAAAGTATTTGGGTAACTTAGGCACGGAGGCTAAGCACTTCATACTTCTATGTAATGACAATTATGATTGATGAGTGATGTTGATAAGGCATGCTTCATCGTTATGTTAAGATTTCATGACAAAGGGTTCCTAAGGGAAGTATATTTGGTCATGTATGCGTGATGTGTGTGATAGTGACACTAAAGTTAGGCCGCAAGAGCTAAGTGTGTGGAAAAAATATATTATTGAAATGAATAAAATGGTGGTGACTCTTAGGCTAGATAAGCTAATGATGTAGGGATCAAGCCCCCAAGTCTAGCTCTAAATGAAAAGGGATGAGCATTGGAGATCCCTTGATATGATCATGGTGTAAGTGTGTGAATGTGAATATGAATGCATTTTTATTACGGCCGCACCTCGATGTGAGGTTGCCTACGTATCCGTTAGGAATCAGGCCGAACGTAGCTCTAGCCGAACCTCACACAAGTGTGTATACCTCAAAAAAGGTCTTTTTAAGGGTTGTAACGTGGTTAGGCTAAAGGTTTAAAGAAGAAGGGGATAAAGGCTCAAGACCCTAGATAAGCCCCCAAGGTGTGCAACTTCGCTTTTGAATCTTTGTATTTTTATGCTTGAGTTTCTACTCTTTTTTTTAGCTCTTTTTGCTTTAGCATCTATTTTATTTTTATAAGTGTGGGCAATCCCGATCATGCGGTCTATCACTCACTTGGCATTCATGTTTCTCAGGCACGGTACCGAGCACTCGATAAGAGACGCAATCTGAGACGTGTTCTTATCGAAGATATTTTCATATCAAAGACATTGGAACACTTGCCCTTTTGTACACTTTTATTATTATGTTTTTTTGCTTATTTTTGCTATTTTAATATTTTGAATTCACTCAAGCCTTCTTTAGAATTGCAAAAGTTGCACACCATCCCATCCTAAGGTTAGGTAGATGTAGGTTGAAAAAAGAAGGGTCTATCGTTAGACGAGGCTCAAAGTGGTTTATGAAGAAAGGATTGTATAATTGAAGGGCGAAAGGAGATATGATGTGGCTACAAGGGGTGCCTCAAATCATTAGTATACCTTGTGCTTAATTCGACATGGTTTTTTTTTATTTTATTTTATTTTATTTTATTTTTTTTTAATGCAATGTAATGAAATGATCATATGCAAGGAAATAAATGCTCATTTTATTAAAGGAAAAGGAAAAAAGACTACAAAAAAATAATCTAAAGGAAAAGAAAAGGTGCCTATGCTAGACTTATTGAGGAAAGGAAAAAAAGAAAAAGAAAAAGAAAAAAATGTCATGAAATCTTGTCGTTGAAGCTCGCCTCTTCTCTTGTATTGTTTCATCATTACCCTCATTTTTTGTTTGTCAATCACATGACTCAAACTCGATTCAACACACATGGATGGAGGAGGTGAAGAAAGATGGAAGAATGTGAAGAAGATTTAGATGGAGGGATGTGAAGAATTAAGAATAGAATGTACCCCCTCAACTCAAATGACGGATAAAGGTTTAGCTTGAGATAGAATAAAATCGGTAGCTTCATAGTAATTGGGGTTAGGTTGAGTAATGTTAATTTGAAAGTATTCTTGGAATAATCTGGAAATGATTGATGAAAATGGGTTTTGGGTTACTTTGGTTGAGATGAAGAGAAGAGAAGAGAAGAGAGAGAAAATAAAGATTTGATTATAGGAAGAAGATGAGTTTTGTTCTTGAGATGAAGAGAAGAGAGAGAAAATAGAGCTTTGGGCAGGTGGTTTTCGGTTCGTGGTGGGGTTTGTGGTCGGGGTGGGGTCGCTGGCGCCGGCCGCCGACAGGGGGAGGGTGGTTGACGGGAGAGGCTGGGTTTTTTTATGGGCGACTGTTTTTTTTTTTTAAATTTTTATTTATTTATTTATTTTTGAATAAACTTAACAGATTCATAACGGATGCCATAAAGTGGTAGTGATTTTTAATAAACTCTGATTTAGGTGGTAATAAAGTAAATAATAATAATAATAATAATAATAATAATAATAATAATAATAATAATAATAATAATAATAATAATAATAATAATAATAATAATTATAAACAGGTAGAAAATGTGAAAACATGGTGTTATTAGTGGTAGCAAATATCAAAATTTCCCTAATTTAATTAAGTATAATCTTAGGTGGTAGCGTATGGTAGAAAGATAATATTTGAATACCATATTGGAAAGCCAAAAGTTTAATGGTATCATATGGAAAATCCCTAAGTAGTAAAAACGAACAGTAGTTTAAGGCTAGTCTCGAGACTAGGTAAATATTTATGGTCCCTCGCTCAAAAATGAACATTTACTATAACAAAAATGAATATTTTCTAACGGAACGTATTTTACAATAATTTTGTATCTCTCAATAATTAAATGTTCATTTTCATGCAGTATAATGTTCATACTTAATAAATAAATGTTGATTATATATAATATTAGATGTATATATATATATATATATATTTTGTTTACAGTGTCATATTCTCTTTATTTTATCTTATATTATAAATGTTTATTTTTATATATTATAATGTTCAATTACTAAATGAACATTTACTTACACGAAAGTGTACAAAATAACATGTTGTAGGGAATATTTCAAGCATTACCCCAAACTTGAACCCCACTGTGATCATACACTTAAGTACGGTGGCGTCCAAAGGGAAGGAAGCTAGAGCAAAAGAGTCGCCAACAAGTTTTAGGAACTTGTAAACCGTTCACATGGTGAAGGTTACACCCCTTAACGATCGAGGAGATCGTTAACTCCAATAGGTCTGGAACCATGACTGGTAGTTCGGGGATGAAGGTACAAATCCAACCTAAAAGAGATTGAACCTGCCCTAATAATAGGCCTCTACTTTATTCTGATCGTATTCATGCGCGCTTTCTGACTAACATGCAATCAATAGGTTTACCCCTAAACTTGTTTGATATATGTTGGTTGAATATTAATGCACAAATAAAACTATTATTGGCGATCACTTGAATTATAATCATATTAACCCTAAACAAGATTATTAATTATATTATTAAGCGTGATTACGAGTACCAATTCCCTTTTAAACATGCATAAAAGGCGTGATCAAGCAATAACAATAAATATATAAATTCCAAACAACATAATAATCATCACAAGAGTAATAATAATAATAATAATAATAATAATAATAATAATAATAATAATAATAATAATAATAATAATAATAATAATAATAATAATCATGTTAAAGCATAATAATAGCAAGATCCTAGGCATGATACTAACAAGATTAATAACAAACCCTAGCATGTCACTAAACAATAAAAATCAAAGCTTTAACCCTAACCTGATACTAACATGCTATTAGGAAAGAAAATAGGAAGCATCATAACAATCATACTTGATTTAAGGAACTTATTCTTTACTCTAAACATGATACTAGGAAGATCAAAACACCCTAACATGACGCTAGGAATCATAATAATAACCTAGACATGATTTCTAAGAACCATAAAATCAATAAATCAATTAAAGCACTTACTTGGATGCCTCGTATCTCTTTCTAATAACAAAATACACACGTTAGTATTTTCAAGGAAAATAATAAAACAAACAATTAAATTAAATAATTGAAAGAGAGATTTGGGACCAAACCCTCAGAAATTAAAACCTTTCACGTCTAAGGCGAAGGCAACTTCGAATTATGCTAGGTGTTTCTAGATCTTGTGAATGCGGAATTTTGTATGCAAAAGCTAGTTTAGAAAAGAGAGAGAGGGAGAAAATATCAAGAGAATCTTGATGAGAGTTGGTGATTTTTTATGAGATTTGATGATTGAAAACAGAGGTTTTATGAGGCTATTTATAGAGAAAATCAGCCGGATGGATAAAAAAAAACGAATCAGAGTTTCGAAGAGAATAAAACAAATTGGCGCCAGACGCCAGACATTAGCGCCAGACGCCAATCCTGGAGCCAGGCGCTGGTCTAGTCGTCAGATGCTAGAAAACAGTTTCCACGCGTTTTCTTAATTTGATAAATTTTAGCCGTACAGAAGGGCAAAATTGTATTTTCCTTAAAACACTTCTTTTCTTCTGATTAAAACTCTAAAAAGTCAACTAAAGTCAATTTATCAATGCTAATTAAATTAGGATTCAAAAGAACCTTCTAGAAGGATCTAGAGGACTATAAACAATTCTAATCGCAACAGGAATGATAAATCAATATTAGACCCTCCTCTAGATCATTGGTAATTTGGCTATAACTTCCTCATTATTCATCAGAATTGGGCTTATAATATATCGTTGGAAAGCTCTTTTTGAACCCGACCCAATTATACTATTATTGGACCCTTGCCATGGACTAAACCAAACTGGATTGGCTGTTTTCTAAAAATTGGTTTTCAAAAACAGAGAGAAAGAAAAGAAATAAAAAACTAACCGCAACACTAGACTTTCCACACTTTCACTTCATTTGATTATGATTCAACGCGAAAGGTACTCATCACTAGGTTTGGTTTTGGGGAGACACAAATGGTGTCTACACATGTGCACTTTTTATTGCATAGATATTAAACAATACAAGTAACATTAAAGAGACTATGAAATGATATGTTCATTTTTTACAACTGAAATTTTCAGTTATATAACATTAGATGTACAATCTTTTTTTCAGTTTCATAGTATGTTTATTTTATTCTTATATTATAAATGTTCATTTTATCTATTGCAATGTTCTCTTTATTTTATTCTTATATTATAAATGTTCATTTTTATCTATTGCAAAGTTCAATTACTAAATGTTCATTTTTTTTCTTGTTCATTCTTTTTCTAGTAAATGTTCATTTTTTTCTAGTAAATAAACTTAAACAAAGAATATACTCACAGTGACCGTAAAGAAGGAATAAAAAACACAAAAAATTATTCAATAATAATAAAAAAATTATAGAATAAAAAAAGAAATAAATAAACTTACATTCATCCAATAATGAAGGAAGAATTGCAGCTGAACAATCAGTAGCAAGCTCCATTGTTATTCATAAATAAATAAAAAATCGAAATTTTGAATACCTTGAATATGTAGAATAATTCATCATCATAAATTTAAAATAAAAGAATAAAAAAAAATTGAATATGAACAATAAGAGAGAAAATCACTAGTGGAAAAAAATGATATCCTTAACGGGCAAAAATAACCTATCTGTTAGTAAATGAGACTTTAGTGTTCAACAATTAGTGAAGAAATCAGTAAATAAATTTGAATGTACTAGAGTTATTAGGAGTAGTTGAAATGCTAAAAGTTGTGACTCTTCATTGCATACAATAATGTAGAAGGCATCCTTCATCCCAATATAAAGTACTCTTGTACATATCAAAATAATATAAGAAATCTTCCTACTTTCTTTCTACATACACTGTCCAGCTTTGCTTTAACAATTGGTATCAAGAGCTTTATGATCTTAAGGGCCTGAGAGAGAGAAAAAAAAAACAGAAGACAAGAAGAAGAAATTGAACAGTTGAAGTATGGCTTCAACGTCAACCTCTTCCACAACTTCTATATATGCCAGCACCTCCTACTTTCAACGGAGAGAATTATGATTATTGGTGCATAAAAATGAAGATTTTTCTATAAGCAAGTGCTTTGTGGGAGATAGTAGAAATTGGTTTTGTACGAAAACAAGGAGTGCAGTACATAGAACCACAATTAAAGAAGATAAGTGATGATGAGATTAAGGATGCTAGAGCCTTATCTCATATCATCAATTGTGTTTCTAACACAATCTTCCCCAAGATTATGAGAGCCTCATCAGCAAAAGAATCTTAGAGTCTTCTTGAGGAGGAGTTCCATGGTGATGAAAAAAATCAGAAATATTCGACTCAATACTTTGAGGAGTCAATATGATAATATGAAGATGAAGGAGAATGAGGATATAAAAGGTTACACTTCTAATTGATGGAGGTTGTAAAACCAAATGAAGATATACGGAGAAGAGATTTCAGATGCAAAAATAGTGCAAAAGATCTTAGGATCTTTGGATAGAAGGTTCAACACAATGTCCACAATAATTGTTGAATCTAAGGCATCACAAAACTCAGTGTGACGGAGCTGATGGGTTCGTTGCTTGCCCATGAGCATAAATTTGCAAAGGATGACTTAGGTAAATCCCCACCCTTGGAGATTGCTTTTCTTTCAAAGTCTCATAAAAAATTTCCGCTCAATAGGTGCCCCACGATCTGATAGAAAAGACAAGGAGCAGCCACAGACAAAAGGGAAATTCCCATCATGTGGTATATGCAATAAGATAAATCACCTTGAAAAAGATTGTTGGTAGAAACAGAAGCAACAATTGTCAAACACAAATTCTCGTGCTTCCAATGAATTAGAAGACTATTTGTTTCATGCACGTCAAGCAATGAGCGCCTGTAGCAGCAAGGAAAGATGGTTGATTGATAGTGGGTGCACATCGTACATGACAAACAATTCAATCTTATTTTGCAAGCTTGACTCTTCCATCAAATTTCCAGTTCGTATGGGAAATGGTGTTGTTGTACAGTCCACTGGAAAAGGCACAATTGGTTTTCAAACCAAGAAAGGTATGAAGTACATCAATGATGTCCTCCTTGTTCCAAATTTGAATGAGAGTTTACTTAGTGTTGCTCAAATGGTCAACAATGGTTATTCACTTGTCTTTGAGAATAACCATTGCATTATCATTGACTCGAATAAGAAAAAGATTGTAAAAATCTCGACACATGGTTATGGCATAGGAGGTATGGACACTTTAATATGCGTGCTCTCAATGAACTTCACAATAAAATCTAGTGAGAGATTTTCCTGCAATTTTTGTATCTAATGATCTTTGTGAGTCTTGTCAATTTGGCAAGCAACATAAGTTGCCTTTCCCAAAGGATAATGTGTGGAGAGCATCAGAAAAATTGCAGCTTGTTCACACTCATGTTTGTGGACCTCATCAAACTTTATATCTTGGTGAAAAAAAGTATTTCATCCTTTTTATCGATGATTTCACCCGCATGACGAGGGTGTATTTCATGAGAGAAAAGTCAGAAGTTTTCTGTGTTTTAAAAAAATTCAAAGCACTAGAAGAAGCTCAAAGTAGCTGTAAATTACCAAAAATCAAATCAAATCGAGGCAAGGAATATACTTCCTCTGAATTTGATATATTCTGTGAAGATGAGGGAATTGAACATCAACTTACAGTGGGTTATTGTAACACCCTAGAAATTCCTTTCTTTTAAAATACCTGTTTTTTTCCCTATTTAAAACTTTAAATAGGAATATCTAAGACATTACCGCCATCGTGAAAACGGGTAAGGTAACTATCAAAGACACACAGCGGAAGACTAATTTCAAAACCATTCAAAACAAATCAACTTAAACAGTTAACCAACGAAAGTGAAGTCAAACCAAAGTCAAACGAAGTAAAATAAAATCAACCTACAACTTGGAACCATTATAGGCCCTATTAAAACCGAACCAACTTCAAAACTTTTGCGTTAGGCATGCATAATAATAATATCATAAATAATTAAAGCCTTAAACACACCATATACTTATAGAAACTAGCATGATTCGCTCTTCACTCATGCCATTCATGAATAATATATTTCTTCACCTGAAAAGCTTCTCTCTACTTGTTTCCACTACTCTCTATTAAAAATGGGTCATCGTAGGGCCAAGATAAAGACAAGACCAACAAACACACAAAACACACAATCAGCAAAGCTGAGTACATAAGCGTAGTTAACACACTAACATGCAATTATCTATCAACACACAACTTACCTTGTTGCACCTGTTTTTCAAGCATACAACATTCAACAAAACTTCTCACTAGACAACTACATAATTTATTTAGCGTTGATTACGCATCGAACGGGTTACCCCACTAACCTCCCCCAATACATTGAGGATACTGACACGGGAGCTAACCATGCCAGCATTAATAACCACTCGTAAATGGCGAAATTCCTGCGCATAATAATAATAAAAGGAATATACAACAACCTGTACTCCCGTAGAAGTTATGATCAAATATAAAGTCACATAACTCCCCCCATCTGTTCATACTCAAGGTATATACGTTCCAAGAGTCTTAGTGCGTAATCTCTTTCACTTTACGCTATTTACAGATTATTAGACTTGGTGATGACTCTCAAACCATAATCATTCAATCAACAATAATTATTAAAACAATCAAACATACCAATTTAATTCTTGAATAATTAGTGACCACATAATATTTAATAACCCTTTTTAATTCTACCTCGGTGCCAATGACACCTTAAACGCATAAAGCGCCACAAATCCTATCCCTCGGTGTTAAAATCACCTTAAGTGCACTAAGGCACCAACATATAATTTATTCCCACTAGTACAAAACTAACCTCAAGTAACACCCAAAAAGTGTTACACAAGGTGGTAAAAGTATTATTATAGACAATAGGTAACACTTTATTGGGTGATACATCCGCATACATCCGCCCATGTTACCTAAGGTCTTATGTAGCACTTGGGTAACGTAAGGCAACACTTTCAAAAGTGTTATTAAAAACCCTTTTATGTATCACTTTTTACATTATTAGTATCATTGTTAAAGTGTTAATTTTTATTTCTTATGTAACACTTACTTTTCTTTAGTAACATTTATCAAACTTATAGTATCACTTTATCCGACATTATGTATCTCTTTTTCGAACTAATATAATACTTTGTTGATTATTAGGTAACATTAAAAAAAAACCATAAATAACACTAATTTTGATGTTTGGACAAACAATATAATAATCCAAACATAAAGAATATTAAGTTCAATCTCTAGCTTGGAAAAAGTAAGGAAAAACAAAAAACTTCCAAATTTCAAAAAAGACAGCGGTAACAGTAAAGAGCATTAATAATAACAGCGTATAGCAGAAGCTACACAACTAGCTAGCAGAACGACAAAAGCAAAAACAGATGATGCCATCAGCAGTCTTTAGCAGCAACCAGCGGTAGCAGATAGTAGTGGAAGCTTCCAGCAGTAGCAGACATAAGTTGGCAGCAACTAACAGTAGAAAAGCAGTGCAGCAAACCGAATGAGCAAGAGTCAACAACACATCAAATAACAGTAGCAGCAGTAACAACAAAAGACAGCAGCAAAATAGCTAAAAACAGCAGCAAAACAACGATAGCAGCAATAAAACAGCGGTAAAAGTAAGTTCTTGTAGCATCATAAATTGCTATCCCAATTCTTCATCTTGATCCAATTGATCCTATGTGTGAAAGCATCATATATCAAACAACTAGAACAAAAATGAAATAACGAAATAATAAGAGTTGCTGCTTTTTAAAATATTATATATTATCCATTACCTCATTTCGCTGATGTTCATTAGAGTGTACAAGGAGAATATGATCTGTAAGTTCTGGATTAAATGACACATTTTCAAGTGATCGAGTCAAAGTATCCAACACTTTCTGATCAATTTGCTTGAGTGTCTTCATTAATTCTGCTACAATTTCTTTCACAATTTGGTCTTTATAGGGATTTAAGTACTCATCGGGATTATTGGTTTGTAGCTCTTTTCCCTTAGTGAACATATCCCCGGTTGCTTCTATTTTGTTCTATCCTTGTTTGTCTAGATTCTATTTTCTTCTATCCTTGTTTGTCTAACTTTCTCATAATCTTCCATCTGGATCTTGCTTCTTATAAAGAACATGCAAGACAATTAGTCGGCGGACATCATTGATGACAAACAGGTTTTTTGAGTGTCAAACACCTAGTAGAGTATTTAATATATGCATCTAAGTAAAAGATATCATTATTCTCACTACACTTATAATAAATGAAGCCGACTACGACACACACACTCCCCTTTGTAGATTTCAGTTCTGAAATTCAGCTGTGAATTCAGTTCTGAATTTCAGCTCTGATTTCAGTTTTGAATTTCTGCTCTGATTTCACTTCTAAAATTCAGCTCTGAATTCAATTCTGAATTTCAGCTCTGATTTCAATTCTGGATTTCAGCTCTGAATTCAAATATAAATTTCAGCTTTGATTTCAATTCTGAAATTTAGCTCTAAATTCAGTTATGAATTTCAGCTCTGATTTCAGTTCTGAAATTCAGCTCTGAATTCAGTTTGGAATTTAAGCTCTTTAGTTCTGAATTCCATTATTCTTGTAGCTCAATATAGAAGACAGAATGTTAGAGGGGAAAGAAATGGTGACAATGGTAGGAAATTGGCAGGCTCAAGGAGAAATGGCAGTCAAATGATAATACATCAAGTCTGATTTGAAAGACAATTAACCATTGGAAGAATGCTCTAGCAATGCACCATAATATCTTAACCTGAAATGAATATGTATGCTGTCCTAGAGGATCAAGACATATTAGGCAAGTTCTATATTATTAGCTACTGAGCCAACAATATTCTTCTGATCTGTATTAATCAAAGAGTCTTGAGTTATATACACAAAATAGGCAGATTTTTGCATGAAAATTTGCATAATAGATATAAAAACAAAGTTATCATGGTAGAATCATAGTAGAAAGGGTACAAATAAGATTCAAAACTAGGACATACAAGCCAACCACCCTAAGATTCCTAGGCTTTAATGTATTTTCCACATTGATTTCAATATAAGCCAAAAAAGAAAAAATGAGAGAGACAGGAACGAAGAAGAGCACCTGACTGGAAATTCGAGTACCTTGAGCACAGAAAGAGAACCTCACCTGATTGCACATAAAACAAAGTCTAGAATAATTTACAAATTCTTAGTAGAAAGGGTATTGCAACAATTAGCTAATTGTAATTTGGATCCTAATGAAAATAAGAATGACCCTCTGAATATTCTACAACTCATGGGTACTCGACTGCCACTATAATATCAAACCTCAAATCAAATCAATTTGCGAAATAGAGGTGCTCTATCGCATAAAACTAAATTTAACCACTAACTTACAAAAAAATAACACAAGTTCAATTAGAAAAATAAAACACTACAATGATAGTTTGTCAAAATCATATAAGAAAACAATAAAGAATGAAAGCATTAACTTACCCCGAAAACCAGGTAGTCTAGGAAAATAGGTAGCCTGATATGATCCTTGGACCCATTTTAGCATTAGGGGAAGGGAACCTGGAATCAACAATGATGTAGGAAGAATAGGTAGTCTAACACTAGGTCTCCACACTGCATAGGTTGGCCACTAATACCTTAATTCTCCGATCAATCAAACTTTTTGTGTTTTTTCTTTGCTCCTCAAACTGTTGATAGTATATCCATACATTTGCATTAAGCGTGATAGTTGACAACAATTCAAACTAATGACTAACCCATCCCCAACTCACACACACACACACACACACACACACACACACACACACACACACACACACACATGAATGACAAAGTTCGAACCTTTTATGTAGATTTGGTACCTCTGTGACCTCCTATAAAGTGCGCCTTTCAGCTTTGCTAGTTTTATTCGTTAATGGTTTGGAGGTACCTTCCTGTCTTTATGATGAGACACTTGTGCTTCTGATACATTTCCTCCATTCTCTGCATAATTGTTTTCATTAAAAAAGTACAACATAGATCATGTTCACATATAAAAAGAGATAATTACTCTAGGCAATTTAAATTAAAAGTAAAATGTTCTATGAATGCAATGCAATGTGAGAGAGGAAAAAAAAGGCATATAAAATCCCACACAATAAAAGGCTATAAAATGCATGTATTAAATGCAAATCAACACAAGCAACGACAGTTGCGTCTATATTGTAGCTTCTTGTTGGAGGAGGTCTGAAATAGATGTACAAAGTCCTGCCCCTAAGTCCCTAACTCTATTAATGGAGAATTGGAGACAGAAGTCAGCCAAAGAGAGTAGTTAGATTTGAAATTTTTAACCCCACTCTAACTTGACCGTGGACATTGTAAAATGCTGAAAGCATGGCTTCCCATAACAGTTTCCCAATTTCTTCCCCCCCAAGGATTTTTTTATATAATACAGAGTAATCTTTTAGATTACTTACTTTTATTGGTTTTTATATACTGTCACTGTAATCTGATAAAGAGTATTTAAAGTGCACCAAGATAAATTCACTTTTGTTCAATTCACTCCTAAGAATACTACTACAATCATATTGTTTTGATTCAATTAAGTAGAGTTAATTCGACAATCACCATTAATGGACTTCCATCAAAACCCAATTTAATGCACAATCATGGCATAAGATACTTTGTAGAATAACTTGTTTAAGAAAATATGCACAAGTGACTTGATCATATCTATAAATGGCCATACATAGACAAAATACAAGCAATAATACTCTGAATTCTACAAAATAAGACAGGAAATTAAATTAATGTAAGATTTTACAAAAAAATAGTATACATATAATATGATCTTAATTAGATATAATATTTTACTCACAAGAGTATCTTGAATTCTTGTAGTACCTAAAATAAGTATGACTTTCATAAGCTTTTTAAACAATAGCTAGGTTAATGACAAGTTGTTGGACACCTTTATGCAATTTAATCAACTAATGAATAGGTACTACAGACCTTTCAAATAGAATGGTTTATATATTTTGTCATCATTAGAGTTTCTTTTGACTAATACTATATAACCAATGTGTCAACTAGTTATTAGTCTTGATATGCAAACAAGCAGCATACAAGCAATGACAAAAAAAAGAAAAGAAAATAATTGTCAATTACTTCATAGTAGCAGGCACAAAAACCGTTATATAAATTAAAACTCCCCATTCCAATTGCATGCATCTTTAAATGGCTAATTTATACACAATCAAGGTTCAAAATGCATCTGCGATAATTGTCACAACCAAGTATTTGCCTAAACCTTCCAATTAGATTTCCAGTAATGCAAAAGTTACACAACCTAGATTTTTTTAACAGAAAATTCTCGAGCTTATATAAACTAGTTAGCCCTGAATTGGTTTGGTCCTTTTCGGAATAAACTCGTCCATTAATTAACTTATCTACTCGTATATGTCCTCAATTGAACTTATTTATCCAAATTTACCGACCTTGAAATGGACTTAGTCAACTCACAATGTATATAGAACATGGCCTTAACTTTCCATAAGCACCAACACCACCCCAATTGAAAAAATCAAGCCAATTTTAAACTCCACAACAGCTAAAATCCCAACATCATACTTTCAAAAAACATAGTTAAGCCAATTTCAGCAATTTCACCACCAATCCAAATTCTAACTAGTAGTATACATCTATATTACAGAAATTTCAAACATGAGAATGAATTATACACATAATTAACTGACTACTTCAAGCAAAAGTCACTAAAACTTGAGATTTTAGCAAATAACTAGCAACTGAAAGATAACCTACTTTAAGAAAATTGAGGATGAATTGTACACACTCATACACAAATTAAAGCTAAAATTACTAAAAAAACATCATGAAAACCCTAAATTAGAGAAAAAAAAAGAGGGAGGGAAGTGAAAACTTACCGGTGGAAACGATTTTTCATTGATAATGAACAGATTTAGGAGGAATTGAGAGATTGGAGAAGAGTAAAGCAAAGAAGCCGAACGTATAGGTGAGAGAAATTATGCAGATGGACATAAACCCTAATGATAATGAAGTAATGAACACCGTAGTAGTACTAGATGTTGTGATTCCTTCGTTCTCGATTCATTTAATGATGTTGATTGTGATTCAGATGATGGTATTGATGATGATGATTTAGAGGATGATGATGAAGGGGGCTCTATGGATTAAAGAACCTAAACTTATTAAGAGATAACATATATTTGAGCGAGAATGAGAGGAGGAGATAGATTATAATGAAAAATAGAAAAATTAAAATATAGGGCACGGATCATTTTTTTTCTACAATGAGATTAGAAGAAAAAATATTTTATTAGAAAATAAAAGGATTGAGTAACATCAAGTTAAGTGTTTTAACTAAGTGATACCTAATATCAAAATGCTACCATAAAGTTTTACATAATATTAACGTGTTACAAAAATTGTTACTTAATACGACAATGTTACAAAAGTGTTACGTAAAAATAAAATAATCCTAAAATTTTTAAAGTGTTACCAATGGGTGTTACTTAAGCCCAATTTTGTACTAGTGTCCTCGTGTGTACTTAGACACTTACATAACTTCTTTCCCATGCTTAAAGCATTAAAAAAAATCATATGAACCATAATAAAATTCCCTTTCAATATTCCAAACCAAATTAAACATTTAGTTTAATTAAACATGCTCTCTAACATGCCATAAATAAAAGTGTGGTTCATTATAAACAATAGGAAAAATTGAGTTTATAAATCCCAACTTTGTGCGATTTGCTATGAAAAATCCCAACTATGCATTATTCCTCAAAAATCCTAACTGTGATACCCATTTTCTTTTAAAGATCCCAACAATTCACCAAACTTGTTACTTTAGGTTACAATCCACGTATCAACACGGGATTGGTAAAAAAAATTAAAAAAAAACCAAAAAAAAATAAATTAAAACAGCTGCCCCCAACCCATCCCAAAAAACACCCTATCCGCACCCCACCCCCGCCAGATTATCGCCCCTCACCCCCGATAACCCCTCCCTGTCGCCGGGATCCGACGACCAACCCTCCCCCACCCTCGAAACCCACCCCTTTCCCTCCTCCCACCCACGCGAAATCCTCCCCTCCCATAACCTCCACCTCCGAAAACGCGCCCTTCCCCAACCGTGGGTCGATTTTAAGGGTGGGGGAAGGGAGGGGGGCAATTTCGAGGGTGGGGGTTTTGGGAGGGGGTTTTACGTTTAGGGTGGGAGGGTTTTGCAAGGGTGGGGGGAGGGAAAGGAGGTGGGTTTCGAGGGTGGGGGAGGGTTTTTCGCCGGATTCCGGCGACAGGAAGGGGTTATCGGGGGTGGGGGAGGGGTGGGCGCCGTTTTTCGGTGGCGGGGAAGGGGTTTTCGGGGATGGGGGGCGATTTCCTGGTGGGGTGGGGTGAGGTGTTTTTTGGGATGGGGGTGGGGGCTGTTTTTTTTTTTTTGAATAAATAAGATTTTTAAAAAAACAATTAATTTTATTTTATGGATCACTAAAATGATGACAAGTGACAATTTTTTTTCAGATAAATGAGTTAACCTTCTCTTCAGGTAACCGGTCATTTGAGATCTTTAAAAGAAGATGGGTATCAAAGTTGGGATTTTTTTAGGGATAATGCATAGTTGGGATTTTTCATAGTAAACCGCCCAAAGTTGGGATTTATAAACTCAATTTTTCCTAAACAATATTCCAAACTATAATTTTTCATCCATTAATCCATCACAAATAAATCATGCTTCATAATTCAATCACCAATAACATCCAAATCATAATTTCCATTCCAAATCTAGCATGATACTACTTGTAATCAATTAAGCACATTTAGCATGCTACTACATCAATAAAATTATGCTAATTACGCGAACGTACCTTGTATATATACGATCTTAAAATCGCCACGACTAATAGAAATCAATCTCTTCAAAGTCTCCTACAATTTAAAATTATAGAAGAGTATTAAAATCCTCTCTACACAAATTTCCAGCAATATATACTATTATAAAACCCCTCATAATTTAATTAAAATAAGCTGAAATTATATTTAAAATATCATACTTTAATCCTAATTAATGGGTAATTGAAATTCCTTAAAGAAACTTGATTTTTAATGCACTACAAAAAATTCCTGCATTATATTTTAATAAAAACTTGCTGTAATTAGGCCTTAAAACACTTAAATTAAAGGTTTAAACCATTGTATATCATAATCCTTCAATAATTCATAATTCAAGAATCTAAGGCTTCAAAAATTGGGGCTTTTCAATTAAAAATAAAATCTGAAAATTAATTTACATGATACTCATAATCAAACATCATAATCAAATCACAAAACTCATAATTAATAATTAGATCTAGGATTAATCTATTTTAAAACAAAAAGATTATTTTTTTTTGTTCGAAAAGGGGAGGGCGGCCATCAGCCACCACGGCTGCTGCCAGCGGCCGGCGGCCCACCGGTGGTGGTGGTGGCCGGCGGTGAGGGTGAGGCCGAGAAGGGGAGGGGAGAAAAAGAGAAAGAAAAAGAAAAGGAAAAATAAAGAGAAAGGGAGAGAAGTTTACCTTGGGTTTTCTCCACTCTGGGTAAAGTTTGATTTGCCTTCAGTGTTAAATATTTATACCCCTTCTCTAGAAACCCTTCTCCCTAAACTTTCCTTTTTTTAATCTTTTCTAATCCCTTCCCTAATAAAACTTTACTAAAATAAAACTTTCTTAATTTAAACCCCAACTTAAATAAAATAATTAATTAAATAAAATTTCCTTTTATAAAATATTTATAAACTTATTAAAATGAATAATTAAAATACTTTAAATAAAACATTTCAATTTAATTAAATACTTATCAAAATACTTATTTTAAATAAAATACGAGGTATTACAGTTATACACCTCAGCAAAATCGAGTTTCTGAACGAAAGAATAGAACGGAGATGGAGATGGCTCGCTGTATGTTAAGTGAGAAAAATCTGCCAAAAAAATTCTGGGCAGAAGCTGTTCACACATCTATTTATCTGCTAAACAAGCTGCTCACAAAAGCGGTTCAAGGAAAAAGTCCAATTGAAGCATGGAGTGGAAGAAAGCCAACAGTAAAACACTTGAGAGTATTTGGATCAGTTTGCTATGCTCATATTCCATCTCAAAAGAGAAGCAAACTAGATGCAAAAGCCAAAAGAGGAATCTTCCTTGGCTATGACTCACAAGTCAAAGGATATCGACTTTTCAATCTTAGCAATAAAAAGATCATGATCAGTCGAGATGTTGAATTCAATGAAGATGCAAGTTGGAATTGGAAGAAGAAAAGGCTGAGAAGAAAATTTTTCAAGTTGGCAGTGAAGTACACGATGAACTTAGTGAAGGAGTTATGTCTTCGATAAGTGCAATTACTAGATATATCAAGGATCACTATTATGGAGGTAATAAGTTCGTTCTTTTGGGTCGTCATTATCTGTTGCTAGACTATAAGTGATGATCTTTAGACTAGTCAAGTGGTCCAAAGCCCGCTAGAATGGATCCTATGAGGTCACACACAAGGGTATTAGGTTAAGCAAGTTAGAGGCCCATTAATGGGCCTCATGAGCAATTAACTAATCTTGAAATGGATTGGGCTAGCATAGTTAGATTGGAATTAGGTTTTGGGCTTTTGACATAGGCTCTTATTTAGATATGAGATCTATAAATAAGATCCATGCTTAGGGTTGCTTGCAAGCAGTCATAATTCACACACGGTGTATTTTGACATCAAGGCAACCAATCCCAAAACCCTAATTCCTCTCTCTATCTCACGACTATCTCTCTCCTCCCTTCGTCCGTACGGCCGACCACCCTTGGTGGCACGTGTGGTGGTTCGTGGTGCTTCATGGTGGTTCGTTGCTCGCTCTTCTCTGTAGAAGGTCAATTGAAGGGTTCAATTGCAACTAACTAGAATTAATGGAGGTCTTAATCTGTGCCCGTGGACCAAGTAGAGGAATCACGCTTGGGGTTCTTTATCTCCCATTGTTCTTGCTCGTCGCACGTGGAATCACACTTCAAAGGTACAATTATATGTTCTTTATGTGTTATGCATTAGATCTTGGGATTAGGTACTATATGAATATGATTCATGTTTATTCCGCAATTAGTACCTATAATCTCCTACAGTGGTATCAGTTAGCCTATTGCATTTACGCATATTGACAATAATTCTTTGATAATCCACAATTTTAATTCAATTAGGAGGGAGAATAATTTATTTATGGGTCAATTATTATATTTAATGTGATTTAACTCTTGGAATTGATTAAATGTGATTTAATTCGCTCAAAATAGCCATAAAGAGGATTGAATTTTGCCTTATTGAATTCGAATTTTTCGAACCCTAACCCTAATTTTTCGAAAATTTAAACCTTTAATAAGCCCCAAAAATTTATTTTTGTGCTTGTTTTTATTCGAGTTCGTTTTAAATATGCTTCATGATTTTAATACCATTGATTTCATGTATAAATTATGAATTTTTCATGATCAATGATATAATTTAAGAGTTAAATTAAATTGGGGATTATTTTTCATGAAGAACCCTAGTTTTAAAATTAGATTGTGAATATAATTTTAAAAGGATGAATTAGCATAAAAGTTATGTTTCAATTTATCATGGACCACACTATTTTTATTAACAAAAGTTGTTAATTAAAATTGAAACAAAAAAAAAGGGTTATTGCAGCAGCAACCGCGGCTGGGTGGCGCGGCCACGGCGGCTGCCGCTGCAGGTGGTCCGGAGGGAGTGGCGAGGCGGGGCAGCAGCAACACCGTGCAACAGTTGTGCGGCACTGCTGCTGCTGTGCGTCGTCGCTGCCTATAGCAGTGTACACCTCACGGTGTACGGCCACCGTGGCTAGCTTTGGTTGGCCACACCACGGTAGCTGGCGCATATTTTCAAAAAAAAAAAAAAAAATTCTGTTTTTTGAAAATATTTCAAGATAATTACAAAATTATTTTTGGGATAAAATCAGTTTTATTTTGGATAAAATCAAATCTTTCAAAAGTTTTTATGTTTGATATTATCCATATTTAAAGTTGTTATTTTGATAATTAATAATTAAAGTGGTTAATTTTGGATAAAATTTGTTAGGATATTATGAGCATATTCCAAAAGGATAATAATTAATTTAAATAATGTGATTATCCCATAATTATTTTAGGATATAATTGATTTAAAATCTTGTGATTGGCTAGTAATTAGGATATAATTTCCTAATTTGTTAGGATAATCTTTGAGGATAAATATGATTTATCTTTTAAGATTAAAATAAAATTTGATTCTATCTCATGACTAATTTAAAATATAAAATATTTTATAAATAATCATGAATAATGTATGAAATTATCTAATTGCATTAATTAAAATATGAGATATATAGATGCCATGTTTCTTTAATTGTGAACATTCGATGTTGTAGTTTAGGAAAGCATGACGAGTGATTTATTATGTGACAATTTTATAATATAAGTTGTTGTTTATTTCTATATAATGACTGGT
Source organism: Chenopodium album (assembly GCF_948465745.1). Classification (NCBI taxonomy): domain Eukaryota; kingdom Viridiplantae; phylum Streptophyta; class Magnoliopsida; order Caryophyllales; family Amaranthaceae; genus Chenopodium; species Chenopodium album. The sequence goes on along the minus strand of NC_137838.1, from coordinate 68,960,053 downwards.
ATGGCCCAGTAGATTACTAAATACGATATGCGCATCATGATGTATTTTTGTAATCTTAGTACGGTCTACGTACCGATAAAGTATTTTTGTAATTTTATTTCATTTTATTTAAGTAGTAGATAAAATAGAGTAAAATTATAGGTTGCAGTTAATCTTAGAAGCCCATCATGAAGTGAAGGCCCAAAGGAGCAAGGTGGATGAGATCCATGATGATTCAAGTGGGAGCATTTACTTTATTAGTTTTCTTAGGATTAGGGGCCATGCTTTGTCTTGTTTATGCATTCAGTTTATTATGCATGTTAGATTTTATTGATGTTTTGTGATGATGCGCTAGAGTTCACTAAATAATCACAACATAATAAATCTAGCTCCCAGTAATATTGAGGTTGCTTTTCTAATTGAATACCCAACAATCCTTAGATCATGAGTGATAGGTGGGCCTCAACAGAGTGTCACTTTTTATCATAGGTAATTATGGGGTAGATCACGTTCTACACATTTAATTGGTTGTACTCAACAAGGTTACCTAAAGAGTTTAGAACCTTGAAGCTAAGGGTAATAATTAAACATGTGATGATTAATTATTCAACGAAAAATTACAAGAGTTGTAATTAGTAAAGAGTTTACTCACCTTGAAAATGTAATGCTTAATGGTAGGGCCTCAGTCCGGTCAACTATTACACAAATAAAGGGTCTTGGAATCATTTAATTCAATAGGGATCAATTTAATATTGAATAAATGTTTTAAAGTTACTAATTTAATTTGCTTATGGTACTTTAAATTTTATTAAACATAATTGAATTTTGCGTTTACTTATAAGTAACATGTCGTTCTAATTTTATTATTATATATAATCTCCTCGATTGGAAATAAAGTTGAGAAACGTTCTCAAAAGTTAAAAGGTAATCCATAAACCTATATTCCAATTTTGCTAAGATGGTTCTAGGCAAGATTTAAAAACCCATGTCAAATGTCTAAAGTTGGTTTTATTCAAAATGTTTGAGTAAATGCCAACACATCTTCATTTTGAAAAGTGTTTCAAGGGATATAATGAGATGGGAGGTACAAACCCTCTAAAAGACAAGTATAGAAGTCCAATACAATCTCTTATCCTCAATATGATTGAATATAAGAAAGTGATTGGAAATCTCTATGATCAAAAGTTGATCAAATGACATTATTCTTCATCAATTTCATATAGAGTTAAATGGTTGATTAAACTCTAATATGAATAATGATTGAATAAGACTTAGCAAAATCATGAAAAGTGCTTAAAGAAGTTAAGCAAAGCATCATTTTGAACCTAAGAGAAGTTTTCTAAGTGGCTTAAATGGGAAAGGTTTAGGAATATATGAGGATTGCATTAAGAAGTTATAGGCCAAGAAATGCAAACAAGTTGCTACTTCTCAAACCGAGAACTACTTACATGCTAAAAGTTTTTATGAATAACAAATGTTTCAAATTAAATGGATCAGTTCCAATTGATTAGAAACTACCTCATATAGTTGGAAGGTAAAAGAATGGAAATGTTCCAATTTAAGAAGTATATTATAGAAATTGATTTAGCATATTGCTACTTCTTGGACATACGATGTCTTGTTTAGTTCACTCATTAAACAATGTGGTTGAACTAAAGGAAGAAGTTATGGCTAAGGGAGAAATAAATCTACAAGTTTACAAGCAAATGTTGCTACTTCACAAGTACAATATATAAGTCTGGAAGCAAAAGTTGCAACTTCACAAGTAGAACTTATACCTAGTTATTGACTAGAATTAAATAAATGTTATTCATTCTTGTCATTATCAAAACATACCCATTCAATATTAATAATGGCTAGGCATTGAAGATTAAAAAACATGGACTAAATGTTATTCTATGCTTCATTGAGTGATAATATGTTTTGAATTGCTAAATATGTTTAAAGTTCTATATGATAGAAATTATTAAACCATTTCTATATATAAATTGTCTCTAATATGTCAATTAATTTGAATGAAAAATGAACATTGCATGCGGAAGAACCAAATGGATGGAATTTCAATATCATTAGATTTTGAATCTATTGATATATGTAATTATCATTCTAATTTGATATTCTGACAAAGTCACCATTTAGAGAAATGATGATGCAAACTCGAGGTCGAATACATATCGATGTAAGAAAACCAAAGGTTCAAAGGCGAGAGACGGACAATGAAACTTCATTTGTGATATGATCACTTGTGCTTAGTTGAAGCATAACTGTGAAAGTTTTGAAAAGTTCAAAACGTCCAGTATGAAATTCAAAATCAACTTGATAAGATAATAAATACACTACAATATGATTGTAATGATAAAAGTTTGAGTCAAGACATTTACTTGGCAACACATTCAAAATATTGCGATATGATCGTAATAATGAGAATTAAGCCAAGACCTTGATGAACATCCAAGAGTTGTGAAATCGTTTTACGACAAACTCCAAAAGAAAACCTTGTGAAGTGTTTATGAAGGGAGCTATCAATCTATATGAAATATATTTTGATAATGGATGAAAATTACCTATCTTCGAACCATTGTTCAAGGGATATACTTTAAATATAAGCTACAAAACTAAAAAAAACTATATATGTCAAATCAAATGTAGCAAAAACTCCATATATGATATGGATAAGAAGAGTTCTTATAAAATCTTTCTACAAAGCAAGGAATAAAAGTTGTATTAAATCATTTAATGTACGATCAATTCCTATACAGAGCACGGGGTACTACTACACAAATCATACTTAGCACAAAATGTTTGTTGCTTAAGCAGATGCCCTTATGGAAATTGTTCCAAAAGGTCAAGTAGGAGTAGTATAAATCTCAAAAGAGTTCGATAAAAGCAACAAATAATCATGGTTCAAACCATGATTAGTTCATCCTATGCTAAATATGCCTCCTCAAAAGGTAAGTGGGAGTATAAGAATCTCGAAAAGTTAGAGAGCCTTGAAAGAGTTCAAGAAAAGTGATTTCAAACATCTTGAAGAAATTTGAGAAGTAATCGAATAAAAGCAACAATATGAGCATGATTCACCTCATGTTACAAATGACAGCGCGTGGTCTCATTAAGTGTAATGGGAATAATAACCATGTGTCGAAGGCAGTACATTCCAAGTGCACATCCTCTGTTGTCGTTTCTCATTGAAACTAAACAAAGTTGTTGTGTAAGTTTCAATTGTTGCATAAAAACCCACAATGATGATTAGCATATGTAAAACTTGGCCAAAGAAATATGATTTATTGACTAAGAGTTCTAAAATATTTATTTTGGAACATGATGATTATGCAAGTAATAAAGATGATTTGGCAAGTGATAACTCCAAGTGGTTTAAAAACCAGGAAATCTGAAATAGATTCTTAGTCTGTAAGCAAATGTATGAAACTTAATTAATTTGCCTAATTAGGTGAGGCCCATTATAAGAAAAACAGACAAGAAAGAAAAATGTTTTCTGACTAAGCAAAGACTTGTTAAAGGATTCAGCTAATTCATAGTATGACTATGACTACGACGAAAACTTTACATTAGTCGTGTTGCAAAGATCTATTAAAGATATTTTAGTGATTTCTACCTTATGAGATTTGATAGATGGATTTCAAAGCGCTTTCTTGAAATGGTTCATGAAAGAAGATTTGTATATGATACAATCAAAAGTTTTGAAAATCCAAAAATCCTAAGGATGCATAAAAGATCCATTAATGGAATAAGGAAGCATCATGGAGTTAATGTTCTTAATTTTTTAAGTTAATCAAATCGTTTGATGTTCTCGTAAAATGAAGAAAAGGTCTTGTGTATACAAGATGTTTAGTGGGAGCTATACAGTCTTCTTGATCTAGTATAAAGAGCCATTATTTATTGCTTGAAGAGTCAAGTGGTGGGTAATGCATTTTGTATGAAAACCTAGAAGAGAAAGATGAGTACAGTTGGGATTCAAGATCTATAGAGTTAGGTTTTGAAGTATGATTGAGCTTGGTTAAGAAACTTATATTAATAAGATTCTTATAAGGTTCAACATTATATTGAAAGGAGTTTCAATCCCATGTAACATGGCACATTGTTTAAAGATTCAATGCTTTGAGAAAGGTGGATGAAATTAATGTTTTGAGTGATGCTCCTTATGCAGTTTGTGAAGGATGCATCATGCATATGATGGACTATACTCGTCTATTTGATTCACATGTTTTAAAGACAAGTGATGATAAATTTCAAATTGAAATCCAATGTAATGTTGGAATACAAATTAGAAATTCCTAAGTTCCTTGCGAAGGGACGAAGGAGAATTCTTAGTGTATGGAGATGAATATTATTATAAAATTTAGAAGTTGCAAAATTCGTGTTTATGAGAATGTCTCATGAACTCTACTTAATAAATTCCTTTCATGACTAAGGTATGAGAGTCATACTAAGGATTCTTGGATTGAAACAAGTTATGTAATTTAAGTTGTATATGTTTTGAGAAAGGATATTACATAAGTAATACATCAACTTGCAGAATTATGTTTATCAATTGAAACAAAGTTTCAATCTTATTTAATTATGGTTTTTGATATTAAATTAAATGTCCAAAATAATTATGGATTGATGGGCTCATCAGGTTGATGACCTAGTGAATGAAACCCCACAGGTGAACAAAATCCATATATTATTCAAGTTCCTAGTTCGGAATCATTAAAGTGGACATAAATGATTTCAATAAATGGACTAGCATGTAAGATTGATTGGATAGCGCAGTTTCATGGGCTATAGGAGCGTAGTGAAGCTTGGTCAATCACATGGATATGCATGAATGATGCATGATCGGACTATAGACCTACTTTGAGAGCAAATACATATTGATATCCTATATCAACAAAGCGCGTTGATATAAGGGCTTTTTCGTCTAATCAGTCATTAAAGTAAGGACAAGATTGGAATATAAATGATATCCCGTTATATGTCCTCCGTTTTGGTTTGTGGTGGACGTCAACCGCTGTTAACGTTTGTTTTTCTCTCCTCGATACGATGGTCACTAATGAGTGTAGTATTCTCTCTCTACTCTCTATTGCAACAATGGTCACTAATGTGTAGACGGAAATGTCGGATTTTTGATGATAAAAAAGGAGCGGTTCATCGTACGCTGAACATTGTCGGTTTCGAGGAATCGAATCCCAAATTGCTGGAGGGATTATTCGTACGGGATAACATTGTCGGTTTTGATAAAATGATTTCCTAATTAGCAAAAAAAAATTGAAGATTGGAATGAAGGCTGAATAACGGTACGAATTGCTGAAGATTGGCACGAATTGGTTGAAGAAGACATGAATTCATAAGGGTTGCAATCGACTTACCCGCGGAGCATTCTGGTTCCAGGTAACTTCTCAATCAATTTATAATCGAACATCATACTCCTATTTGAATGTTGGTGGTGTAGGTAACAACAATCTTAATTCATATTGTTTTGGTAATATGATGAATTATCCATTCGAATTAAATTGAGGATATCAGATTAATTTGAGCATAATTTATGTGGGTTATCAGTAACTGTAGGCGTCGTTCGAAGTGCGCCTACGTTAGAGCATGTGTGAATATGCTTGGCACTCATAGGAAGTGGGAATTGACATATACGATAAGGGACACGATTAGGGACAAGGAAAGTAGGGAGCCGCCAACAAGTTTTTAAGGAACTTGTAAACCGTTCACGGATCATAAAAGGAAACCACGATAAAGGGACAACGATAGGCAACAATGATTGACCCGTGAAGGTTACACCCCATTCATAATCCATGAGATTACTAACTCCATATGGTTCGGAACCACGAAAGGAGGATCGGGGATGATGGTACGAAGTGAGTCATGGAGTCACATTCGCCCGTATTGGCCTCTACTCGATTCTTATAGTGAAAAGCATTCCTGTGATCTCAAAGGCATACAAACAATAATTCAATTTGCTCCAAACTATTATTTAACTAAATTGGTTTAATATTAATGCACACATAATTCTAAAATATTGGTGATCACTTCAATTAATAATAAGATTAAAAGGACCCTAAACCGGTTGTCCAAATTATCTTATTAGGCGTGATTTTCAATTACATATCCCCTTTAAACATGCAATATGGTGATCATAATAAAAATAGTAGAACAACATTAATATTAAAACCAAATTAATCACAATTCCAACAACATAAAATCGTTAGAAAAATAATAAAAATAAAAGGAGCATGATCCTTACTTTGATTCTGTTTGTTTGCAACTACAAAATAATAAACGAGTTAGTAACTTCAAGGAAATAATAAAACGATGATTAAATTAAATTAAATAAAGTAAAATTGATTTTGGGGCCAAACCCTCAAACAATTCTACCTTTCACGCCTTGGCTTAAGGATATAACCACGAGTAAAGTATGGACTCCTTTGAGTACTTGAAGAAGGAATTTTGAAATAAAAAGGGGTAGGCTAGTGTTTAGGCTAAAGCATAGAAGAGAGGAGAATAAAATTAGAGAATTACTTGGTGCCCCGTTCATCAGAAATGAGGGGGTATTTATAGGGAAAATGTGCTGAGGGAGCACACGGAACCCTAAAATGATAAAAACCCTAAAAAAGTATCCCGTGACACGGTCAAACTGTACCGTGACACGGGAAGCTCCACCGTCAGACGGTACACTTTCCCGTGACACGGTACATTTTTGGTGTGACGCGGGAAATTTTCAGAAAACGGGATAAAAAACGCGTTATGGGTTTATGCGGAAAAGACACGGAATGTCCCGTGTCACGGCAGACCTCCCGTGTCACGGGAAATCCCACCATCAGACGAGAAGGATTCCCGTGACACGGTAAGTACCTGCCGTGGCGCGGGAAATTCCAGCCTGTTTTTCCGTCTGAATACATTTTTAACCCTAATTTCCTTCGGCATTTTAAGTGCCGATTGATAATTTCGGGCCTTTTCTGAATTTTTATTATTCGGGCTAAAATAAGAAAATAATTAAATTAAAATAAATAAAGGGTTTGGGCCAAAAATAAATAATAAAACAATAAAATAAAAAAGGCTTGGGCTAAAAATTAATTAATAAGTTTGGGCTGAAATTAAAACTATGCTTTTACCAAACATCAAGACTAATCCATGGACTGTTCAAAAATATGAATTTAATAAAATACGATTTTTTAAGCACTCTCGGGATTAAATACTAAACCCGACCAATAGTGGCGGTGAAAGGTTGTTCATCATCGGGTTTGGTTTGGGGGAGACATTTTTAGGTGTCTACAGTAACATTATGGAATTAATACTAGAATGGTTTTCTAATTTAGTAATCCAACTACTACCGGAGATTTTTATTGCCCAAGTGTAACTCAGCACCTACTTGTAAATTTTGATATTTATTCAGCTATAATTTCTTACCTTGATATTTCGGGTCTAAGGATCTACACTTCCATGTCGAAATTTTGCATAATCTCTCTCCTGCACTCCATGTTTAAAGCGAAATACTGTTGCGATTTGAGACAAAAATAGAAGTTGTATTTTGATTTGAGTGTTTGAGCGACGATGGTACAGGATTATCCACCGCCGACAACCATATTTACCTCTTATGACGAGCAGCAACCTGTTATTCTCTCTCCTCATCCATCTGGGAACTCAATAGATTAGAATAGATGGCGTTAACTTTTCCGTCAATATAAGTACCGTTACAAGTTTTAATTAAAAATTTGGACAAACGGAGTCCACATCAGCATTCCACTAGTGAAGTTGTGGAATTCAGAAAAATTTCACAAATATTACAAGATTGCCATTATATCAACAAAATTTGGTTGATATAGGATATCAATGGGGTGTGGCTCCTACTTTGAAGCTCAAGTATAGAGCTTCTGGATATTTAGTAGATTCCTTTGACATGAGTGGAACATTGATTCCATTCAATGATTGATGTAATTGTGTACATTGAAACGTCTTCTCGTAATTGGAGATTATAAAGGGTGTTTCCTGGTTACCTCATGATTTGAGTGAGAGCCTTGGTTGCCACAAGATTGGATTGAATCTACCTATTTAATTAGGAATGTGTCTTGGCCCCTTGAAGAGGGAGAATTCAGAAAATGCATGACCGTGCTCAAATGGATTACATAGTAATAATTTGTTTTGTAATTCTAACTCAGTTTTTCAAGAAAAGATTTGTAGATTAATATGATCATGACATGAGATGCAATCATATTATCAAATCGATACACATTGACTTAAGGAATTTTAATATTGTGCACTTGTCTCAAACAAGTGGGAGATTGAAGGAGTTCTGTCTTCGATAAGTGCAATTACTAGATATATCAAGGATCACTATTATAGAGATAATAAGTTCGTTCTTTTGGGTTGTCATTATCTGTTGCTAGACTATGAGCGATGATCTTTGGACTAGTCAAGTGGTCTAAAGCCCGCTAGAATGGATCCTATGAGGTCATACCCAAGGGTATTGGGTTAAGCAAGTTAGAGGCCCATTAATGGGCCTCACGAGCAATTAACTAATCATGAAATGGATTGGGCTAGCATAGTTAGATTGGAATTAGGTTTTGGGCTTTTGACATAGGCCCTTATTTAGATATGAGATCTATAGATAAGATCCATGCCCAGGGTTGCTTGAAAGCAGTCATAATTCACACATAGTGTATTTTGACATCAAGGCAACCAATCCCAAAATCCTAATTCCTATCTCTATCTCACGGCTATCTCTCTCCTCCCCTCGTTCGTACGGCCGGCTACCCTTGGTGGCGCGTGTGGTGGTTTGTGGTGCTTCATGGTGGCTTGTTGCTCGCTCTTCTCTGTAGAAGGTCAGTTGAAGGGTTCAATTGCAACTAACTAGCATTAATGGAGGTCTTAATCTGTGCCCGTGGACCAAGTAGAGGAATCACGCTTGGGGTTCTTTATCTCCCATTGTTCTTGCTCGACCGCATGTGGAATCACACTTCAAAGGTACAATTATATGTTCTTTATGTGTTATGCATTAGATCTTGGGATTAGGTATTGTATGAATATGATTCATGTTTATTCCGCAATCAGTACCTATAATCTCCTACACCTAGAGATGAGAATACCAAAGAAGCTCCTTCCACACCTATACAAGCTGCAAATGGTATTGGTGAAGCTAGTGACGATGATAATGCTACGAGTCCTAGAGGTAAAAAATCTCTCTCAGATTTGTACGAAGAATGTCCAGTCTTTCACCTAGATCCGGAGGAATGTTAAAGATGTTACCTTGGTCTTGAAGATCCCCAAACATATGAGCAAGATTTTGAATACAAAATAAAGGTGGCAACAAGCAATGGAAAATGAAATAAATATGATCAAGAAAAATTAGACTCGGGAGTTGGTTGATAGACCAAGTGATCACAAAGTGATTGGTGTCAAGCGGGTCTACAAAATCAAATTGAGTCTTGATGGGACCGTAAGCAAGTTCAAGGCTAGATTGGTCATCGATCAAAGGATACTCCTAACAAGCAGGAATTGATAATGGAGATACATTTGCTCCGGTGGCTAGGCTTGACACGGTTAAAACTCTGATTGCTTTAGCAGCTCAAGAGAAGTGGAAGATTTATCAACTTGATGTCACGTCTGCCTTTCTCAATGGTGAACTTGAGGAGGATATTTACATTGAGCAACCTCCCGGATTTGCTATTACAGGGCAAGAAGAAAAAGTGTGAAAGTTGAAAAAGGCTCTTTATGGGCTAAAACAAGCACCACGAGCATGGTACAACAAGATTGACTCATATCTACTTGCACAAGGGTTCAACAAAAGTAAAAATGAGCACACTCTCTATGTGAAGAATCAAGGATAAAATGATTTGCTCATTGTTTTACTCTATGTCTATGATCTTCTTGTCACGGAAAACAATTCAAATATGATCCTCTCGTTTAAGGAGGAGATGAAAAGGAAGTTCGAAATGACATACTTGGGCTTAATGAATTATTTCCTAGGGATGGAAGTTCAACATGCTGAAGATGGAATCTTCATCTCTCAAAGGAAATATTCAAATGATGTTCTTAAAAAGTTTCATATGCAAAACTACAAGACTGTGAGTACACCTCTTGTGGTGAATGAGAAGCTGTCCAGAGATGATGGTCAAAGGAAAACTGACACTAGGCAATACATGAGCTTAGTTGGAAGCCTACTTTACCTTACAGCAACAAGGTTAGATCTGAAGTTCGCAGCAACTTTGCTTTCAAGGTTCATGAGTAAGCCAAGTGATGTTCATATGGGTGCTGCCAAAAGAGTGCTCATGTATATAAGAGGAACCTTAGATTTTGATGTTATGTTTAACACAAATGCAAACTCCAAATTGTTTTCATATTCAGACAGTGACTAGGGTGGTTCAAATGATGACATGATAAGTACTTTGGGATATGCTTTTTCACTTGGATATGGAGTGTTTTCATGGATTTCAAAGAAGCAAGAAGTAGTAGCTCAATCCACAACTGAAGTCAAGTACATTGCAGCATCGATAACTGTTAATCAAGATGTGTAGCTCAGGAAAATATTTGCTGACTTGAGACACAAGCAGGAAGAATCTACTGAAGTTCTAGTAGACAACAAATCAGCAATTGCTATTTCAAAAAATCCAATTTGTTTCGGCAAGACAAAGCACAAGAAGATTAAGTATTACGTACTTCGAGAGGCTGAGCAAGACAAAGAAGTGAAGCTGATTCATTGTCTTACTGAGTACCAGCTCGCTGACATTTTGACCTAGGCTTTACCAAAAAGAAGATTTGAGTTTATGAGACTAAAGCTTAGTATTATGGCCAAAAGTCTCAAGGAGGAGTGTTAATAAATGAGACTTTTAGTGTTCAGCAATTAGTGAAGACATCAAAAAATAAACTTGAATGTACTAGAGTTATTAGGAGTAGTTGAAATGCCAAAATTTGTGACTCTTCATTGCATCACAATAATGTAGAAGGCATCCCTAACCCTAATATAAATGTACTCTTGTACATATCAAAATAATATAAGAAATCTTCCTACTTTCTTTCTACATACACTATCCAACTTTGCTCTAACACTATCGGGTAACGGGCGGCGGCCGTTACGTATTTACAAATAGTAGTTATTCGTTACGGGCAAACACAAGCGCCCGTTACAAATAACCCCATTATTTGTAATGGGCACATCTTTAGCCCGTTATGAATAACAAGATTATTTGTAACGGGCACATTTTGCCCGTTACTAATACTGTGAGATCCAATTAAAAAAAAAATCCAGTGCATGCTGGAAAGATAGCTTGCACAATTATACCAATTAATTAAGATATATATTATATAAAACTATAGTATACACTTAATGTACAATCAGCAAAAGTGTGCTTTCATTATTACCTAATAACTAAAACTTTAAACAAAGCAAAAGTAGAAGCAAATCTCAATTGTAATAATAATAAAACAAGTTTACTTAAGCCTACCATATATAAGATTTAAAATATTTTCCTCTAAATTAGTTTTGAATAATTTACATCTTCCACCATTTTTCCGTGTAGCTGCAACTTTGATTTCAATTCCGAGGCCGCCTTAGGAACCTGCAACAAAATCCACTATGCATTAACAACTAATCAACAAGCATGCATTATGCAAAATAAATAAAGCAGGTTAAAATAACAACACACAAATGTAGTATTAGTAACATCATTATAATCTTCATTTTGCACAACTAGAAAACATCGATTGCATGAGAATATGAGGTACTAAAATATGTTTAGGGTACAACATATAGCAGCCTGTATAGTAGTTTGATTCAGTTAATTTCTGGTTCATGGAGGAGGTTACAATACCATCTATGATTGATGTTAATTAAAGTGATTTGAACAATCCAATTGATTAGACAAATAATTTGAATATTTGTAAGGCAATAACACCTATATGGGATGCTTTACGTTCCTTTTCCACGATGAGTTTCCAAACTTTCTCTACTCCGCCTTAATGCCTGAATCAGACTAGATTATCACATGAATCAGCTCAATGGCAGCCAACTACTTTCTCTAAACCCCATAAATCTTCTTAAATCAGAATTTGAGTAACACTAAATATTTATATATTTAACTAGGTAGGCTATGTAGTGAATTGAAGGCATGTTATTATTATTAGGTAACTTATGTATTTATCAATCAGCAAAAATTCCTCAACATACATTTGAACTAATTCAATTGTTGTAGACACCCATTTGTGTCTCCCCAAAACCAAACCCAGTGATGAGTACCTTTCACGTCGAATCATAATCGAATGAAGTGAAAGTGTGGAAAGTTTAGTGTTGCGGATAGTTTTAATTTCTTTTCTCTTCTCTCTGTTTTTGAAAACCTATTTTAATAAAACATCCAATCCAGTTTGGTTGGTGAATGATATGGGTCCAATAATAGTGTAGTTGGATAGGGCTTGAAAAGAGCTTTCCAACGATATATTATAAGCTCAATTCCGATGAATATTGAGGAAGTTATGGCCAAATTACTGAACTAGGCCCGGTTTGAGCCTTATATGCGGCCCAATGATCTAGAGGAGGGCCTAATATAGATTTATCATTCCTAATGCAATTAGGAATGATTTTAGGCTTCTAGATTCTTCTAGAAGGTTCTTTTCATTCCTAATTCAATTAGCATTGATAAATTAACTTTTGTTGACTTTTTAGAGTTTTAATCAGAATAAAAGAATGTTTTTGAGGAAAATACGATTTTATCCTCCTGTACGGCAATTTCAACCTGATTTTAGAAAACGCGTCAATAATTAAGTTAGCGCCAAACGCCAGCATTAGCGCCTGACGCTAGTGTTAGCGCCTGGCGCTAACCTCGTTTTACGCATCAGAACTCTGTTTTGATTTTTTATTTTTTTGGCTGATTTTCTCTATAAATAGCCTTCTAAAAACTCCGTTTTCATTCACCAACTCACCAACTCTCACCAAGATTTTCTTGATTACTCTCTCTCTCTCTTTTCTAAACTAGCCTTTTCTCAAATACAAAATTCCGCATTCGCAAGACTTAGATACACCTAGCCATATTCGAAGTTGCCTTCGCCCTAGACGTGAAAGGTTTTAATTTCTGCGGGTTTGGTCCCAAATCTCTTTCAATTATTTAATTTAATTGTTATTTTATATTTTCCTTGAAGTTACTAACGTGCGTATATTTTGTTATTAGAAAAAGGTACGAGGCATCCAAGTAAGTGCTTTAATGGTTTTTATTGATGTTATTATGTAGAAATCATGCTTAGGTTGTTGTTATGATTCCTAATGTTATGTTAGGGCGTTTTGATCTTCCTAGTATCATGTCTAGGGTAACTTTAATATCAAGTATGATTAAAAGTATAATGCTTCCTATGTTCTTCCTAATATTTATGATTGTTAGTATCATGTTAGGGTTAAAGCTTTGATTTTATATGTTTAGTGACATGCTAGGGTTTGTTATTAATCTTGTTAGTATCATGCCTAGGGTCTTTCTATTATTATGCTTTAACAGGATTATTTTATTATAATTTTTATTATGTTGCTTGATATATATATTGTTATTGCTTGATCACACCTTTTATGCATGTTTAAGGGAATTTGTACTTGTAATCACGCTTAATAAGATAATTAATAATCTTGTTTAGGGTTAATTTGATTATAATTCAAATGATCTCCAATAATAGTTTATTTGTGCATTAATATTCAACCAACATAGATAAACAGGTTTAGGGTAATCCTATTGATTGCATGTTAATCAGAAAGCGCACATGAATACGATCAGAATAAAGTAGAGGCCTATTATTAGGGCAGGTTCAATCTCTTTTAGGTTGGATTTGTACCTTAATCCCCGAACTACCAGTCATTATTCCAGACCTATTGCAGTTAACGATCTCTTGGATCGTTAAGGGGTGTAACCTTCACCTTGTGAACGGTTTACAAGTTCCTAAAACTTGTTGGCGACTCTTTTGCTCTATCTTCGTTTTTTCTCTTTGGACGCCACCGTACTTTAGTGTATGATCACAGTGGGGTTCAAGCTAGGGATAATGCTTGAAATATTCCCGACAATTGTAAATATATACCAAGACAATATAATGACACACGCACGCGCGCACACACACACACACACACACACACACAAATCTCATGACATATAAAATCAATCAAACCACAATCAGATTATAAGAAGTTAAGAACTACCTGCTTATGCCGGTGTCGGTGATGCTGCTGAAGCCAAATTATCAACACTAGGAAAAGATCCAAGTCCGTGAAATCCAGCAGAAATGGGTTTCCTAACATCTAATACATAATCATACAGGAATCCCAATCTTTCCTGCCTCCTAAAACATCAAAAAAAAAAAAAATCATAGATTAGCAAATTAACAAACCTAACCCAAAAGCTAAATCAACCACTAAAACACAAACATGAGACAAGCAATCAATTTGAAAGATGTGCAAAGTTTTAGAGAATCCAATGCTCAGAAAAACTAATAAAATCGAGGGGCTATTATCTAAGCAGCTTTTGATCTTTGAGCCTTGGCTGCTTCAATTCTAAATGTCTCATATATATACACTGAGATCAAGTAATAGGAAAATCAACAAAGGGAAAAAGAAATAGAGTTACTGTAGGCGTCGCTCGAAGTGCGCCTACGTTAAAAGCATGTTGTGAATATGCTTGGTACTCATAGGAAGTGGGAATTGACATTACGATTAGGGACAAATAAAGTAGGGAGCCACCAACAAGTTTTTAAGGAACTTGTAAACCGTTCACGGATCATAAAAGGCAACCACGAATAAGGGACAACGATAGGCAACAACGATTGACCCGTAAAGGTTACACCCCATTCATAATCCATGAGATTACTAACTCCATATGGTTCGGAACCACGAAAGGAGGATCGGGGATGATGGTACGAAGTGAGTCATAGAGTCACATTCGCCCGTATTGGCCTCTACTCGATTCTTATAGTGAAAAGTGATTCCTGCGATCTCAAAGGCATACAAACAAAATATTCAATTTGCTCCAAACTATTATTAAGCTAAATTGGTTGAATATTAATGCAACACATAATTCTAAAATATCGTGATCACTTGATTAACAACAAGATTAAAAAGGAACCTAAGCCGGTTGTCCAAATTATCTTATTAGGCGTGATTTTCAATTACATATTCCCTTTAAACACGCAAAATGGTGATCATAAAAAATATAATAGAATAAACATTAATATTGGAAGCAATTTAACAATAAATTTTTAGTCAAATCAAATATAAAATAACCCTAATCATGATACTAGCAATATTAAAATAAAATAAGAGTAATTAAGTCAATGAATTACTCACATTCCGCACGTTCCTTTAAATTGCTACATCATAAATAAACTCTTAGTAACTTCAATTTAATATAAATAAAATTGAAAAAATTAAATTAAATAAAAATTAGAGTTGATTTAGTCCAAACCCTCAGTTAATTCTACCTTTTCACACCTTGGTTTTAAGTATTGAACTTTGGGTATTGTATGAACTCCTTGGAGTGCTTAAGGGAAGGAATGAAAGAATAGGGAGGCTAGTGTTTAGGCTAAAGAGGGAGAAGAGAATTATTTGATTATCAAGCTTATTGATGATTGAAAAAGGGGTGATATGACCTCTATTTATAGGGAAAAAAGAGGGGTCGAAAAAACAAGATAAGATCCGAATTAAATCGAAATAAAACTCAATAGACAACAGTTTTTGCGGTTTTTGTTTTTATCATATCTTTTGATCCAGAAATTGGAATAAGATAAATAAGATATAGTTGGAAATATCTAGAAGTCTACTTTCTAACCCAATTAGAATCAGATTAAAATATTTTGTAGAAAAAAAGATATGGCCGAAATAGTGAGACGGTGTCAGTTTAGGATAGAGTTTGACATTTTATTCATATCTTTTCCGTTATAGCTCGGAATTGATATTATAATATATCATTGGAAAGATAATTTCAAGGGCTATCCAACCATATAAAATTTGGATAAAAAATATGAAGCACGAAAATAATATATGTCTATCTTTGAACGTCTTTCAATTCGGATAAAATTAGGATTTTCAAAAAAGGAGTTTTATTCAATTTCAAACTCTTTAATCTTATCTTTTCAAAAAGGATAATTAGGATCTTTTAGAAACTTATAGAAGCTTCTAATTAATCCTAATTGGTTTAGGAATGGGATTAAATAATTTGGACCCTCCACATGATCATTTGGTCGTAGGTAAGGTGGGCTTAGGTTCGGTTTGGGCTCAGTTTAATATTTTGGCCATAACTTATTCGTTATAACTCGGATTTGGGCTTATAATATATAGTTGGAAAGATATTTTAAATCCCCATACAACTATTTATCATTGGACCCAGATTATGGACCAAAATAAACTGGATTAAACGTTTTTATAAAAAGGACACGAAATGAATGATTTTAAAGGACCCGAAATGAATTATTTTGGGTTTAAAGGCACGAAAAGAGGAAAATAAGTTATATTTTGGGGAAATGGGATAGGAATTGGGTTATTTTATGAAATGAAAATATGGATTTGAATATGGATTTAAGCACTCCAACGATTAAATGCTAAACCCGACCAATAATGGCGGTGAAAGGTTGTTCATCATCGAGTTTGGTTTTGGGGAGACATTTTTAGGTGTCTACCCTGAAGGTATATGAGCATACTCATTAAATAAATAGGCCAAAGATAAGCATCAATAATATTTTATTGTACAAACCTAACAAAGAATATGCAAGGTGAGAACATCTAGAAATTTGTCACATACAAAGATCAACGTATAGATGTATGTTCCTGTTGAAACAGGAAGTCCCAATGCAGATATGAATACGAGTAACATTGGGATACAACATTGAAAGTTATAGTTCATCCATATAATAAATTAAGCGAAATACTTTGCAATGTTATAATTCACAAGCTCGTATTGTTATAATTCATAAGTTCAACATATACAGGATTTAATCAGATTACTCACAAGAATAATAGAAAACTTACGTTTCTTACCAATTCAAACAACATTTAATAAAAGTTAGCACCGCCAAATAATGATGGATCAACATAACATTAACAAAAACAGTCTGAATTTAACTCCTTTATGTACACCAGTCCACTGTTCAAGGGAGTATAAGTCCACAATTCAGACAACATTTAAAATAGGTATGAAACATAGTCCACTACACTCTAGATAGACTCATAGAGAGTTAGACATAAAACCCCCTCCCCCCGGCCTCTTAATCAAGACCTAATTCTTTCAATTAATTTCCTTTTACATTTTTTACTTCCATCTTCAACAAGCAGCAAAAAGGAAACAAGCAGCATCACAGTGGACTGGTGTACATAAAATAGGGATTAGGCCTCTTTTGCTAAAAAACGTTAGTTACACATGTAAAACCAAAGAATAATATTCATACTCCTCCGGCTTTATGACCGCCGTCGCCGTTCAATATGTCGGAAGATGAATCCTTCGCTTCTTCACTTTGTACTTGATATGTCTATTTCATATAGTGTTTTACCCCTGTCCCTTGGTCATAATTAGTAGTGTTTTTGTCTCTTTAGAGCCACTTTTATTACTAATTGGTGTTTTCTAGTGTTTTCGTAGATTTGGTTTACTTTTGTAGGGATTTGCACTTTTGGAGAATTTTCCCGAGATATTATGGAGTGACTACGAGCATTGGAGGAGCACGACCAGTTTTTATAGCCCAGGGCCGGTTAGAATCATCGAACCAGTGATTAAGGGCTAAGCATTTGAGATTCCAGGGCATTTGGACCGAGTAATCAAGACCCGGAGAGGAAATCCGGATTGGGCCGAAGAATCGGAGCCCAATCGAAGTCCAAAACATGCCCAAGTGCCCGGGCCCGGCCAAGTATGCTCCCGCCTGAAGGCGCGCCTAGCCGGGCGGGGAAGAGTAGTTCGCGCCCGAGTTCGCGCCAGGCCAGGCGCGAGAGAAGCTTATTATGAAGAAAAGGCGGGCCCGATCGGGCGGCCCTTCGCCCGGTCGGGCGCGAGATTTTTAGAGTGCTAATTCCGGCGATTTGTTTTTGTTTTAATTAAGAGTAATTGTTTTAGCTAGATATAAGTACGATTTTAATGCTTTTGCTTAGTACCTCTTTTCTTAGACTTTCTCTCTCTACTTAGCTTTAGATTAATTTCTCTGTCTACAACTTTGTTCTTAATTCAACTCCTTAATTCTGATTATTTTGGTAACGATTTCTTCTACTTTAATCTAAGTTATTTACTTTATTTCTCTTATCATGTCTTTTTTAATTGCTTTGTTTAGTTTACATTTAATTATGTGGGAGTAGTTTAATTCTAGGGTTTTGGGGAATCCATAATTAATATGAAGGGATAATTTGTTATTGTTGATTATTGATGTTGCATGATAATTTCTTATTGAATTGTTTTAACGCTTTACAACCTGATTATGAATCGAGCAGATGTGATTTGCTTGTAAAAGTTTAGCAATATTGAATTGATGAATCGAGTAGATGTTAATTTGATATTAAAGGCTATTTTCAATAGGAACTTAGATCTAGTAAATTGCGAGAGCCTGTTAGATCTATGTTGATAAATAAATTGCGAGAGCCTGTTAGATCTATGTTGATAAATAAATTGCGAGAGCCTGTTAATCATGTTATTTGTGCAATGTTAATTATGGATTGTTATGCTTTATCCCGGAATATTAATTATTGGTGAACCTGTGACCCTAGGCCTTCTTATTATTGATTTTCTCCCTAAACTTGATCTTCGTAGTTAGTTCCCTTTTTATAACAACAAATTGGTTATTTGATAATCTAGATTATTTTAATTAATTAGGAATAAATTAACTCGTTTCCCTATGGTTCGACCCTTCTTCCCTATCTACATAGTTAGTGGATTTTGGTATTATTTTTTATTAGGTGATACGACTTTAGCTTGTCAAATTTGGCGCCGTTGCCGGGGAAACGGTTTTATTTTTATTTCTGATTGTTTTCTGCAGTCTAGGTTATTTCTTCTTGTCTCAGAGAACGTTAGTTCTTTGAGGCAAGTCTCATATTTGCTTTTATTTCTTTGTTTATGCCCAGGTGTTCCAGATCAAGTTATATCTCATTCGATCCTGAGATCGAACGATCTTTCCATAGACAAAAGAATCTTTACAGGAAAATCATGGCGAGTTCTGGTGATAACAATAATCGTCGAGACCCTCCAACTGATTCTAGCGATTCAGAGGTATCTTCAGATCCAGAATCAGAGATGGCGGTACCTAAGAAGCTCGGTGATTATTCACAACCAAAGCTTACAGATTTTCCACACTTTACTCCCACTCCGGCTCTTGATGGGGTACAATTCGAGATTAAACCTCAATTTATCATGATGATTGAAAAAAAGCAATTTAGTGGAGCTAAGGGTGAAGACCCAAATCTTCACATTGCAGACTATGGTTAGTACTGTAATACCATCAGGTAAGCTGGGGTCACATAGGACCAAATCAGGGAGATTCTCTTTCCTTTCTCTTTATGTGGAAAAGCCAAATTATGGTATAATGGATTGAATAGAACTGCACTTGGTATAACTAACTGGGAGACTCTTGTTTTAAATTTTTATAATAAATACTATCCTACTGTAGGGAATAATTTCAAGCCTTAAAAATCCTCTAGCTTGAACCCCACTGTGATCATACACTAAAGTACGGTGGCGTCCAAAAGGGAAGAAGATAGAGCAAAAGAGTCGCCAACAAGTTTTTTCGGAACTTGTAAACCGTTCACGAGGTGAAGGTTACACCCCTTAACGATCCAAGAGATCGTCAACTCCATAAGGTCTAGAACCAAATAAGGGTTCGGGGATGAAGGTACAAATCCAACCTAATAGAGATTGAACTTGCCCTAATAATAGGCCTCTACTTTATTCTGCTCGTATTCATGTGTGCTTTCTAATTAACATGCAATCAATAGGATTAACCCTAAACCTGTTTAATCTATGTTGGTTGAATATTAATGCACAAATAAATCTATTATTGGCGATCACTTGAATTATAATCACAATTAGCACTAAATAAGATTATTAATTATCTTATTAAGCGTGATTACAAGTACAAATTCCCTTTAAACATGCATAGAAGGTGTGATCAAGCAATAAAAATAAATATCAAGCAACACAATAAATAATCAATATCATGAATAATAATTATAATCATAAAAATAAAATAATCATCATCAAAATAATAATAATATTCATAATCATCATAACTTATAACAATTATAATAATAATCATGTTCATGTTAATATTAAAGCATAATAATAGCAAGATCCTGGGCATGATACTAACAAGATTAATAACAAACCCTAGCATGTCACTAAGCAATAAAAATCAAGTCTTTAACCCTAACATGATACTAACAATCATAAATATTAGGAAGAGAATAGGAAGCATCGCAACAATCATATTTAATATTAAAAAAATACCCTAGACATGATACTAGGAATATCATAATAACAATTAAAACATGATTTCTACATCATAAGTCAATTAAAACCATTAAAGTACTTACTTTGATGCCTCGTATCTCTTTCTAATAACAAAATACACACGTTAGTAACTTCAAGGAAAATAATAAACAAACAATCAAATTAAATAATTAAAAGAGAGATTTGGGACCAAACCCTCAGAAATTAAAACCTTTCACGTCTAGGGCGAAGGCAACTTCGAATATGGCTAGGTGCTTCTAGATCTTGCGAATGCGGAATTTTGTATTAAAAAAGCAGAGTTTAGAGGAAAGATGAATGAGGGAGAATTGGTGAATGAATGGTGAATGATAGATGTAGATGATGATTGGTGAATGAAAACGGAGTTTTTAATACGATATTTATAGAGAAAATCAGCCAAAAAAGATAAATTAACAAAACAGAGTCTGACACTCAGGAAACAGAGCTGGCGCCAACCCTGGCTAGCTGGCGCCAGGCACCAGCCTTAGCGCCAGGCGCCAGGCCTGGTTCTAGGCGCCAAGGCCTGGGGTTGGACGCCAAGCTTGATTTTAACGCGTTTTCGAAAATCCGATAAGTTTACCGTAATGAAGGATAAAATAATATAATTTCTTCGAAAATGCTATTCGATTTTGATTAAAACTCTGAAAAGTCAACAAAGTCAACTTATCAATGCTAATTGAATTAGGAATGAAAAGAACCTTCTAGAAGATTCTAGAAGACTAAAACCATTCCTAATTGCATTAGGAATGATAAATCATATTAGGCCCTCCCCAAGATCATTGGGCCGTACATAAAGCTCAAACCGGGCCTAGTTTGGTAATTTGGCCATAATTTCCTCAATATTCATCGGAATCGGGCTTATAATATATCATTGGAAAGGTCTTTGCAAGCCCCATCCAACTACACTACTATTGGACCCATATCATGGATCAACCAAACTGTATTGGCTGTTTTTTTAAAATAAAGTTTTCAAAAACAGAAAGAAGAGAAAAGAAATTAAAACTTTCCGCAACACTAGACCTTTCCACACTTTCGTTTCATTCGGTTATGATTCGACGTGAAAGGTACTCATCACTGGGTTTGTTTTTGGGGAGACACAAATGGGTGTCTACAGAAGCCCCCACTTTGACTGAGTTTGGAGAAACGCAAGTTTCAAAAACAAAAGTCAAAGTATCGATAGGGACAGAGAATGAGTCAGAACGTTCTGCGATCCTAAATCAATGTTGTAACGCCGATACCTGCAAAACTAGCATTAGTTAAACAAATAAAAGAGTTAAGAAACGCGTATCTTGCACCGTCGAGCACACGTCTCTGAAAGTAACCGATTGTTTTGATGACCTCCTGCAAGCTAGAGAATGCCATCCCGCTTGAAAACTGCTACGCCCGTAACTGCTTCCTAATTTGGAAGATTGCTTCGCCTGAAACTATCCTCTCCGCAATGATAATATTCCACATCCTAGGGAATACTATCGAAGATTATTTCTCTTGAAATAATCCTAAGTCGCATTGACAATATTCCACATCCTAGGGAATATCATCGAAGATTATTTCGCTTGAAATAATCTTCAATTGCTCGTGACAACTATCCGCAAGCTAGGGAATGTTGTCAAAGATATATTCTCTTAAAGTTATCCTCATTTGATGCAATAATTTTCCAAAGGAAATTACCGAAGATCGACGTCTGTTGATGTTTTAAAGTTCGCCCGAACTTTGCTTCCGCTATGCCTGTACGTCGGCGCTCTTGTTGCTTTGAACCTGTATGTCGGTGCCCTTTGCTCTTGAACCTATGTGTCGGTGCCTTTTTTGCTAATGAGCCAATGCTTAGGCGCTTTAAGCTAAGTGAGACGATCTCTTATCAGGTCGATCACTTGATGTAATCAAGCCGATTACTAAATCATGTCGAATTGCTTAGAGGGACTAACTAGCGTACCAAGGAACCCAAAAATATGTTTCATCAGGTTAGCACAACCTCATCAGGTGGCTAGATGCTTTGGCGTCGCTGAAAGACCATCAACGCCAGCTATTAGGCGTTAGCGCTAGGCGCTGACGTTTGCGCCAGGCGCCAAGCCCAACTCGTGACGCCAATGCCTAGGGACTAGCGCCAGCACGGGAATCTCTTTAAATTCCCATTTTCTCTTCATTTCGCTGCTCTGTTCGTCGCGAAACTGCTCGAGGAAACCGAAAGCTTCAATTGCTCATTGCTTGCTCGTTTCTCAACCGAAATTCGCTTAAATTTGTTGCAAATCAAAGCTATTTTCATCTATTTTCCCGATCTATGTAAGTTTTCCTCAAACTCACATCAGTTTTTATGAATTCTTGACATGAATATTCACGAATTTCATGAAAATTCGAATTTTATGATGCTCAATTTGCTTTGTTTGTCAAGTTTTATGCCATGAAATTGCTTGATTATGTTTGTATATTGCCTTGGGAGTAATTTGAGACTTGTTTGACTCAATTTGGTGAAGAAATAAGCAATTTGTCATTGTTGGACCTCTTAAGGTTGTGAAGAACAATGTGACTCGTTCTTGACATTTTTGCTTGCAATTCTTGTCCAATTTGTCATAATAATCACTATAGTGTTGCAAGAAATTGTTTGTTTGCTTGAAAAATGTTGTTATGCTCAATTTGAATTTGTGCTCTGTTTTAGTACTACGTACTCTGTTTTTGCGAACATAGTATCATACGGCTAGGCGAACCTTAGATACTATAGAACCTTAATTTATTATGATTCTGCACAATGTAGCATGGCTAGACAACGAGGCTCGGGTTCACGGTCCCGAAACACTAGACGGGAGCATGAGCCCGTAGAGGACGACGCCACGCCGTCCACTTCGCTTGGTCGACTTCCGGAGTGGGACGAGCGGACTCTGTTCTTCGCCCCTGTCCACCACATCTCCTAGAGGGTGAGACAGGGTACCGAGCCCGGGAAGACACGGCATCACGGCTCTGGCTGTGACGGCTTAGGCGATTTGTACAGGATGCACATCGCTAGGGATCTTGAGACGAGGCTCCTATGGAAGTCTTACGGGCTAGCTACTCTGTTTGAGACCTCCGAGGCTATGGTCGCCTCTAGCGGGGGTCATCACGTAGTGCACGCTTTGGTGGAGTTGTTCTGGGACACTACCAACACCTTTCATTTTCCTTGGGGCGAGATGATGGTCACCCCTACGGACTTCAGTCTCATCACAGGACTGGAGTTCACTTCTGTGCCACTGCCGTTTGACGGTGGGATCGACGTCTTTTCTTCAGAGGTCGAGGAGTTGTTGGGGCCGATCGTTATTCGGGCCCGAGATGAGGTCGAGACGACTCAGTTCAGTACTAGAGGGATTCGCCGTTCGACGCTGGCAGCGGCTCTTGATGACGATGCGACCACCCGAGAGCAGCGGGTGCGCATCTTTGTGCTGATGTTGTTGTCAGGGACATTCTCTCCCGACAAGGGTAGTAGGGAATTTCTTTACTACTTCCCTGCTGTCCGTGATCTTCAGCGGATCGGGACTTATGACTGGGCCAGCTTGGCCTATGCTGACTTTGTTCGTGCACTGAGGGACTCGTGTCGTCACCGGTCCTTTAGGACGAACGTCGCTTTGTCTGCTTTTGGAAGGTCGTAGAGGTAAACATTATTCCCTATAAAGTTTTAGCCCTATATATTAGTTAGCATTTATTCATACTTTTAACTCCTTGTAGATCTGGTTCTACGAGTACTTTCCTTCCATTGCGCCGACGATACCATCGCCGAAGGGATTTCCGGTGAGCGCCTCTTGGGGCGGCCACCATGTGGACATGCCTACTGCACGTGTTCGGAGCTGGATCATCTCGGTACGACTTTTATCGTTTGTCTTGCTTTTCCGCGGTGCTTTAGATATATTCCTGCCTGATTGATGCTTTTTATAGGGACCTGAGGTATTATACCGACCGTGGGGCGTTTGGACAGTCCCTGGATTAGCCGCACAGTACTCTGCTGAGCGTCGCTACTTTCTGGGGACCTATGGAGCGGTCGCGTACTTAGGAGAGAGGGTCGCTAGACAACACTCTTCTGATGTTTTCGTCGTTCCTGCCGCTCCACCACGTCATATGTTCGACGAGGCGCGGTTGTCGAGCATGTCTGAGGGAGCTGGTACCCCTTGGCGGTCCCATGCGATCCTCGGGCGGTGTTATGCTAGGAGCTACTACCTTTGTTAGCTCCAGCCCCTGTACCGGCTGAGGATGTGAGGGTAAGATTCTTTAGCTTTTTATTTTTCGCTAAGTAGCCTCCAAGTAATACTTTACTGATTTTTTTTCCGTTTTATCAGGACGGTGCTGCTGAGTTCGTGCCACCCCGTATGTCCATCCACTACCAGGGGATGTACGGGCCGATCGAGGAGATGATTTCTCCGGCTCCCGAGGGTGAGCGCTTTGTAGAGCGGTCGATTCCTCGCCACCAGACTAGAGTAAGCCTAGTTTTTTTTTTTTTTTTTTTTTCAGAATTTTGTGTTCATATATCATGCATTTATTACTGACTTATTTTTCTGACAGTTTTCACGCGAGGTGGTTTCGGCTATGGCACGATGCATAGATGCCTTCCGGAGCAAGCTTGTCCGGATGAGAAATGCGGCCACCTGTCTTCGGGATGACGTTGTCCGAGAGGTAACCTTTCTTTACTTATTATTTTTGCATTACTGCTTCAATTTTACCTTGTTTCTGATTTAATTCTTTTTGCAGGGCCAGCCTATCGCTTCTCACACCCGCACGAGACCTGAGGGGCGGAGAGATCCGGCGAGGTCTAGCTCGAGACGTCGTCGCACTTCGTCAGGGGGTAGAGGCAGTCACTCTGAGGCTGCTCGAGCCGACGTAGATGAGGGCTCGGGATCTTCTTCTGAGGGTGCTCCTGCTGCACCGGTAGGAGAGGCTACCTCGGCTTTTAGAGGTGGCGGGATGTACGAGGTTGGCTCGTCATCGCAGCAGCCTCCGCGGTCTCAGCCTCAGGTTGATCCTGGTTGGAGTGGTCCTATCTTGAGTCTCCCTCCTCCCACGGAGACTGGAGCTGGTGCTGCAGCTGGAGCTGGTGGAGAGGCGACTCCTCGTACGGCGCAATTTTATGACATGATGGGCCTACGTCCTCCGGCGCCGTAGTTCGTTCCTGTGTATATTTTATTTTGACTTTTTATAGAACATTGCCTTTTACTCATCATTTAGAGACACATTTTGTATTTTTATGTTATCATAAATTTATGATTATGTGTATGTTAGTGTGTGCAAAATAAGTGTGACAACAATTTTGCGCAAAAATTCCGTCATTTTTATTATTG
The DNA here is from genome assembly GCF_948465745.1 of Chenopodium album. Classification (NCBI taxonomy): domain Eukaryota; kingdom Viridiplantae; phylum Streptophyta; class Magnoliopsida; order Caryophyllales; family Amaranthaceae; genus Chenopodium; species Chenopodium album. The sequence goes on along the minus strand of NC_137838.1, from coordinate 68,934,336 downwards.
ATGGAGGATATTATCCGACTCTCTCCCCCAAAAAGAAAGAATGAGAAGGAAAAAATTATATAGAATGTCGGGTGTTTGAAATTTAGAATAAAGTCCAAAAAGAATAATATAAATTAAAAAAAATAATAGCTATATTTAATTAATTAAGAAAAGGATAAAAAAAAGATGTTTATGAGAATTAAACGGAGCCATAAAGTCATTAACCGACTCGAGTTTAATATTAAAAACGCAAGCTGAGCACGCGCGGCTGTCTTGGTGACTTGGCGCCAGCTGGCGCCACAATATGGCGCGTGGCGCCAGGCGCTAAGCTTAGAGTGTGGCGCCAAGCTCTGGCGGTTGGCGCCAAGCTTGGGGGTTTGACGCCAATTGACGCTGACTCCGTGTTTCATTCTGATTAAAACTCTTCGCAATTTGTGCATAAATAGCCCCTTGCCCAGCCGATTTTTCTCATAATTCCAGCGAATAAAATTATTCTCTTCTTTAGAAAAAATAATAATTATGTCTTTAGCCACTAAAACCTTCACCCAATACACTCATGAATGGTGTCGATCTCTTAATGCTAGAGACAGAAAAGAATTAGATTTATTTCACTTGGGGGGAATTTATGGCATCAAAGGGGTAGATCTAGACCTAGACTTCATACATACCGCTTTAGAATTTTGGAATGTTGATACGCATTGTTTCAGAATAGGGTATGATGAGATTAGCCCTTTACCAGAGGAATTTGGTGCTATCTTAGGCTTCCCTGCAATAGACCTCGTAGTAATCCCTAGGGTAGACGCATACTACTATAAGGATTTTGAGCGTTTCTTTAATTTGAAGGAAAGGGATTTATCAAAAATAGTGGATGGCAACATAGTTAATTTGAAAGAATTCGCACGCCATTATTTTGATAAACCTCTTTCTGAATCTTTACATATATATAGAAGAAGGGCGTTCTTATTTTGCATGCTCAATCAATTTTTTCTTAGTAGTGGTAAAAATAATGAGGGTCAATCAATTATCACCACTGTACTACAACAGATTGAATCAGGGAGGAATCCAATGCCATTAATAGTTGGAGAGACTATGATTAGTCTAGATGACTTGAAAAGGGACCCAAAAGCGCCTCTTCGCGGTTCTCCAATTTTATTACAGGTAGAAAAATAATATTTTTAATTACAGAAATAAAAAAACATATTGTATTGTAATAATAATTTATTTGCATTGCAATTTTTTTACAGATGTGGCTAATGGAGAGGCTAGGATTAATTAGCCCTCCGGATGACATTGAAAAATTTACTCCCAATTGCTTCGTGAGAAGGAAAAAGCGCATCCCTAAAATTGGGCGTCATGGATGGAGAAAAGTATTTGAATCACGTGATTTTGCCATCAAATGGGTCATCCCATGGTGGAAAATAGAAAGGATGGTGTTAACAAGCAACCTTTCTGCCGTCTTCCAAGCTTGTCTCGTGTAACCTATTATTATCCCTGCAGGGTGAAAAGACAATACGACTTGCTTCAGAATATTCCTTCCGGGGATCTTCGTCCTCCCTACGAGTACCCTGTATATCAAGAAATAGATAGCTTCGATGCTTATTGGAGCGCTAGACCTTTATGGGAAGTGATTACCCAAAAGGTTCCTCCTTCTTTGCCTAATGATGTAAAGAAATGGTTGCTGAAGAAATCTTCCATTGATCAGGGTAGAACCGATGTGAAGAATCGTCTAGGTGACAGGGTGACTCCTGCCAAAGAACTCTTAGGTGCAAGAATTGAATTCAAAACACCTACAATTCCTAGGAAGAAAAATACTACCAAAGATAAAGGAAAAAGGAAAGCTAACACCACAGACAAAAA